>NC_057863.1:385393879-385695964 GCF_019393635.1 Dromiciops gliroides
GAATGCATTTTCTCACATATTTATGGATAGTGTAAAGCATTTTAAGACCTCAGCACAATGTATGCTGCAGGCTCTTATTACCACAACCACCCACTATCCAATTTCTTACCAAGTCCAGTCATTTCTACCTTCATAACATTTCTTATATGTGCCCCCACTCTCCTTTGATACTGTCATCCCTCTCGTGAAGTCACTTATCACTTTGTACCTGCATGATTACAATAGCCTGCTAGTTGACTCAAGATTTTCCCCACTCCAGTACATCCTCCACTCAGCTGTCATATTAATCTTCCTAAAGCACAGGGCTGACCATATCACCTCCCTCCCATTCAATAAATGCCAATGAATCCTAATTATCTTCAGCATCAACTATAAAATTCTGTTGAGAAAGACCTTCATAACCTCACTATTTCCTACCTTTCAAGTTTTCTTATGCCTTACTCCTCTCCAAGCATTCTAGAATACAGTGACACTGACCTCTTTGCTAGTGCTCAGACACAACACTCTTACCTTTCATTTCCATGTAGTTTCACTGGCTTTTCCTCATGACTGGAATTCCCTTTTCTCTCATCTCCATTTCCTGACCTCCATGACTTCACTCAAGTTCCAGCTAAAAATCCCACCTTTGATAGGAAGACTTTTCTAGTCCCTCTTAATGTTAGCACCCTCCAATTTATCTGGTAAATATATTGTTTGTACGTAGATATTTGCATTTTGTATCCCCTGTTAGTAAGTTCCTTGAGATCTGGGACTGATTTCGCCCCCTCCTTTGTTGTATGTTTAATACTTAGCACAGTATCTGGAACATAATAGGTGCTTAATAAATTTTTATTGACTGACAGACTGTAACCATAGCCATTATGAGGACCATAGGAGGAAAGGTAGAGCTATCTAGGAATACTCCTAAAGATAGACATGAAATGCGACCAAAACAGAAGTATCTTGAGAAAATTAATGGAGGCCTATGGAAATGCATTTGAAAATTATGTCACAATCTAGCAAGTGCAAACAGGAGAAAACTTTAATATTCAATGACTGAAGGCAACAAAAAGGAAACATGTGGACTGGAGCTGGAAAACAAAATTATATCAGAAATTCTTGATACATAACAATTGAAAGAGAAAACCAAACTAAGTCAATACAAGGAATCAAATAGGTCATCAGTAAACATTCATGAAAGTCCCTACCATGTGTCATACCTCTACTTAGTATGGGGGATATAAAATTTCTGGTTATCTATATGGTCAAAAACATACTCTCACAGGTAACATTATAGGTGCTTAATCAATTTTTGTTGACTAACAACAACAAGGTGTAATGACTGGAATGATGCCACCTGCTGGAGACTTAGTGTAGGGGGCTGTCTCTTTTTGGTTCCTGACCTCGCCATGGTGGGTCGGATGACAGGGTCTCTTAGAAATAGTTAGATTTTTACCTTTCTCTCTGATCCTAATGCTCTTTAATAAATACTTAGACATTTAAATACTCGTGCTAAAGCTTATAATTTATCGGTGACCACTCATTAGATTTTAGATAGTTTAGGTAGAATTTTAGCCTTTACAAAGGGAAAGAGCCCTGATTCTGGTGTCTGAGATGTGAGTTCATATCTTACCTCTGAATCTTACCTATGTCATTTAGCCTCCATGGGCCTCAATCTATTCTGTAGAATGTTTGAACTGGATGGCCTCTGAAGTTCTTTTTTTCCCTCTAGATCTAAAATCCCATGAAAACACTAATTAGACCTAATGTGAAACAGAAATGTTACACACCAATTATCTAATGAAAAACACAATGGTTACATCAATAGAGATAACCAACTCTAGCTTCAGTGTAAAATTGGAAATTGTAGGTCCAGATAAAATCCATAAGTATTGACCCACTGCTTCATGTTGGTGCATGACTTATTAGCAAAGTACTTTACCAGCATTTTCTTCTCTGAAGGTATCACCTATTGCCGAAAGAAGAAATTATTAATAATTTCTCCAGACAAATAAAATACATATTTGCATACTTAATACAAAGCAGCTAATGCTCATATCATTTTTTTATTTATAAACTCTTGAATAAAACAATATATTGGCCAATATATTTGGGTATGCCAAAATGTTCTAGGGATATAAAGAATAATTCATTTTTAACAAGCTATCGAAAACCTCTATAATACTTATAAGTCTACATTGATTAGGGCAAAACCTTTGATTCAGTTCTGCATTCATGGTTTAGTGACATACTCAAAATATATAACACATACCCAAGAATCAGAAAGCACTTATTTTCCACATGGAAAACTGTTCTCTATTTAAAACATATTGTCAAATCAATAGTGCCCAAAACGATTTATATAAAACATGGCATTTCTAGGGAGAGAGCTTAAGCCCACTATGGTTTCATTTAGCCTTTAGCCCATCATCACAACTCTTGAATACAATTGAGTACAGCTTTAAATTCAAAGAGGGAGTATACTACAGGATCATATTAATTTCTTTAAGTACATGGATGATATCAAATTATATGTCTCCACTGAAAAGCATTAAACAAGTACTTCATCTTTTAGAAACCAATGATTTCAGAATATTATATTGACTCAAGAGTAAAAATATTTAATGTACATCAATAAATACTATCAGTTGAAGGTTTTGATTTTGGATTTGGAGGTCAAATTGATGGTGATGATGGTGATGCTTATAAATATTTCTGTCTGCTCTTCCCAAGGTGTGTCAAGCATGAGATCGGTAAAAAGAAAGCTAACATTGTATATGTTAAGAAAGTGCCTGACATTGTTGGAGTAAAAGCTTAATGGGAATAACACATTTAGATAAATTAACACCCGTGCAACATGAGACTTGCCATATACTTTTGGCATAGTAAAATGAATAACAATGTATCTTAAAGGTACCCAAACAAAAACTCATACAATGTTAATAAACACAGAGTTGAATAGCCTAAGGCAGCAATAGAGAGATTAAATATTTCTTCATTAAATGAGGAAGATTGATAGATATTCTCAGAGCACATGATAAATAGGTTAAAATCCTTTTGAAACAGACCTAATTTTATAATGCAATAATAAAGGATGACAAGAAGTATGTTGTTGTTCAATCATTCAGTCTTATCCAACTCTTCATGACCCCATAGACCACACTGTCCATGGGGTTTTCTTGGCAACGATACTGGAGTGACTTGTTATTTCCTTCTCCAGTGTGAATTAAAGAAAACAGATGTTAAGTGACTTGCCTGGGGTCACACAACTAGCAAGTGTCTGAAGCCAAATTTCCGCTCAGGTCTTCCTATCTACAAAACCAGTACTCTAGCCACTGAACCACCCAGCTGCCTCTGACAAGAGGCCTATCCTACTAGATTTGTCAAATGTAACTGAAATTTGTTTCTCTCTGTGTAAGAGGTGTTATGTTCTGTGTTAGCTATACAGGTTGTGTGTATCCACCTTCATCTGTTTAGATGTGGCTCATAGGGAGACATGATAGCTCTAGTCTCCTTTGCCCCTCCTTCCCAAGGGAGACTTGCCAAGAAGAGAAGCAGGAAGTTGTGCTCAGATGCTGGTCACTCTGCTTTCCTCATGTAAAGGGAGTATCAGGATAGAATTATACCCACCTTTCACACACACACACACACACAAATTGTTAGTCTAAGGGAAATTCCTTCTAGGTTCCAGCTGAGTTCCTGATAAATATCCCTAAATGGGGGAAGGAAGAATATCCCCAAATTATATATGCAAAACTTCTTTTTCTTCCCACAAAATGCCAGTTCCACAAATAACATTACTATTGGCTATAATAAAGAACAAAAAATCGGGGGAAGCTAGGTGGCACAGTGGATAAAGCACCAGCCCTGGATTCAGGAGGACCTGAATTCAAATCTGGCCTCAGACACTTGACACTTACTAGCTGTGTGACCCTGGGCAAGTCACTTAACCCTCATTGCCCCACAAAAAACAAAACAAAAACAAAAACAAAATAAAATAAAATAAAGAACAAAAAATCAATGTGTCTAGGTTGATATGAAACAGAAATAAGAGAAAGTATATAGATGAGAATATACCAAACATTTCACAGAATGAATAAGCTTGCCCATTGGGTTATCTCTCAAACAAGAAAGAGTCCCAGATCTTGCCCAAGAGGAATTTCTCCAGTCCTTGGTGCAGAAAGCTGGGGTTAGGGAAATGTTCAGGTTACTAAATGTTGACTTTTTCCTAGAGTCTTTTTCTTCTTCCTAGAACCTAAAGAGAGTCTGGAATCAAATGGCTTCTTTCTTAAACTTAGAAAGTAAAAGACCAAGATCTCTCTTCTCCCAAGCTTTTAACAACTCTGCCCCTCGTGTATTCTTAGAGCACTGAGTAAACATCTCTACCAAAGAAGAGAGTCTTATGCAAAAGAGCTTTGTACAGAGGTTTACATTAGGAAAGAGGCTAGGGGAGGAAGAGGAAGAGGCCATCCATGGGTAAAATTCACACACAATCTACCAACAGTATATCAACAAAAAAGCAAGTAATTGACCAAGTCAGTGTATCTGCTTACAGAAATATGTGGATTTAAGATAGCAAAACAAGACCAAATAATGGCTACCAGAAACTATACAAAGTTCTTTCTTAAGGAGATTAGACTTATTGATCAATTCAAGCTTTGTCAGGAAATAGTAGAAAAGGTGCAATATAGCCCTGCAGATTGCACAAGTTTAGCAACTACCAAGAAAAGCATGATCAGGTAGACAGAGCAATAGACTGGATGATCTCTATTCTTTATAAACTAACAGATGTTAAATCCCCATACTGCAAATACAAACCACAAAATATCCTTGAAAAGCTAATAAATAAACCATATTGGAACTGGAGTATTAATAGGTGAACCTAAGAATGCAAAGAACTAAAAAACACCAACTAAACCAAAATTGCTCAGGCACAATATGTCCCACAAAAAATCAGAATGATGTTGTAATAGATTGTACCATTCTGAACACTCATAGTTTTCATAATATATGGAGTGAAAAGGCATCAAAATAAGGTGACCTACTGGAAAAAATCAAAACCATGGAAACTTGATGAAGTACATATCTGCAATGCAATAGGGGAGGGAACTATTTCTGAACAGTGGCATTACCACAAGAATGGAAGTTATAGGAGAAGGGCAGATGTGAATGGAAAACAGCAGAGATATGTGGTTCCCATGGGCAGGATATAGATGGTGACTCAGATGTACAGGGGGATATTCACTCCAATTCCAATCCCTAAAGACCCTCAGGACTCAAACTTTCATAGAGTTTTTAGAAAAAGAGCAGACATGTTACTAAGATACTCATCTGTCATCCAAGAGGCAAAGTAGGGAAGTAGTCTGGACCACTGAAAAAAAAAGAATATCCTCTAAATTGCCTAATAATGAATGAGAAATGAGGAGCAGGGAGCCAGAAAAATTAAGTTACCATACCACAATATTAAAATGGCTGGAACAAGGGAAATACCAGGACTCCTAGCTTGCATCCTGTGGGCTGAGGATGAAACAGTCATAGTTTTATCATCTCAGAATAATACATCCATTATTCTATTACTCAAGCCTGTATCCTGATAATTTGATCCAATTAAAAAAAAACAAACAATAGATAGCCAAATGATATAAGTATAGCAATTTCTATCTGAGCTCAACCAGAGGATAAAAATAATGAAATAATTATAATAATATGAAATACTTTATATGTCCCTAGAGCTCACATATATTTCATTTGTTCCTTATAATACTTCTTTGAAAGTCAAGACTTAGGGCAAATATTATCTTATATCTTAGATATTTCAGTCTGATATCCCATCAGTGCATGCAAGTAGTCCTACGTTCTTTATCAGAGCACAAGTTATAGTAGGTCCCTCTGAATTAGAAAGATTTTAGTTATGTAGGTAGTGAGGTATTACACATCAAAGGAAAAACTAAGAGAAGCTTGAAGCTACAAATAGAGAATACTATTAGCCACAACAAGTCATAAAGACTAAAGCATGGAGGGGTTCTGATTTGCATTGGTAAGGAGAGTATCCCTTACTAGTCAATTTATATATCTTCAGAATTATTCAAGCATTCACAAATGAGGTTCAGGATGGCCATATGACTTGCTCAAGGTAAAATGGCTAAGTTAGTGGCAGTCCGGACCTAGAAACCAAACTTCCTGATTCCTACAATAGTCTTATCACATCTGTCACTCAGAGTGATGCATACATATAAGGCACTCCTTTATTAGCCAAGTCTAGGTTTAGTACTATCACTATTCCATACTAAAATATTTCTTCTGCTATCAACATGTTGTCTTCTCCACACTTCCAAGCTTTCATGTTTCTAGAGTTTCTTCTATGAGCTACATCATTCTGGTTTCTTTCAGAACTAAACATATGTAAACATTCTTTGAAATCATTCAATGGAATCAGACAGTATATTTCATTTGCATAAATTTGCCTCTTCAAAATAAGCCATTGCTTTAGCTTCCCTGATACAATTGCAATTTAGTTTGGGGCTATTTCTTCTATTCCTGCTTTTGATTATTCATCAGTGGACCTTGCCATAATCTGGGCAATAGCCTCACAAATCATGATTTCTAATTGTTGCAAAGATATTCTGCTCCTCAATGCCATTTACCCACATTTTTACTGCTATGTGAGTCAACCTCTCCATCAAGATGTCCTCACTGGCCTGTGATGTGAGCAATGAGCTGTTTTCCACTTTGCTGAATGCAGTCACAGGGATATGATTCAAAGAACAATTTTGGCCCTGCAATTGGCAATAATTCTGAAGCCATTGGTGGCATTTGTCTGCCTGACATCAAGTCCTAGAGATTTCCCATGCATCACAATGGTGGGCTGTGAGCAATGTGTCTTATGGTCCTCCTGGGAAAGTTTCAGCAAAGGCATGGCAGGCTGCTGTCACTGGGGGCCATGTAGTAGACTGCAGGCTAGAACAGCTCCTAACCATAAAATCCTGGGAGGCTTGCCTTGCATTGAATGATGCCTGTGCAGATGTTCACGTACAAGCTGTCCTTCTCTTTCACATGGCATGCCTTACAGCTCCCAGCAGACAGTCCTGGAAACCACATTTTATATTTATATTTCCTACAGCATCATAAATATTGACATCTTCTTTGCATCTTTGCTATTAGCATTCACTGTGACATTGCATTAACAGGGAACAACAAACACCACAGATTAAATACATTTGTTCTTCCAAATGGTTCTGGAAATATGTGAGTTCCCATGCCTTGGAAATGAACTTTTTCCAATTTCTCTCTTCCATCACATTTTGTCTGAAATCTTCATCCTACATTTCTCAGAAAGGGAAACCTTTAATATTTAGCAACAGAAAGTTTTAAATTATCAATTTAAAAAAATTACTCAATCCTATCCTGTTTTAGTACTATCAACACCCATAGAAAAATATGGCACCAAACTACTTTCTGCTATGTCAGGGATTTTAGTTTAAGCAAATGATAAGCTCCCTTGGTCTTGAAGAGAGTGTTTGTCTCTGGAAAGTCTGGTGTTTGCAGGAGAATAGTTCTGATGCATCTAGTGACTACTCCTCACCTTCTTCCCAAATGATACATGAGGCTTTCATGAGGGATACCCATAACAAAGGGCCAAATGGAAACAACTGGCCAAAGTGGCAGGAACTCTTTGTTAAATAACCACTGGATGTTTTAGATCTGGAAGGGACATTAGAGACCTAGTGATCCAATGTTCTTATATTAGAGATGAAGAAACTAAAGAATAAAATCGAGTGAGGTTTTTTTTTTAAAGGGGGGAAATCAGTGGTCAAGCCAGGACTGCACTCAGGTCCTTTGACTCTCAATCCAATGTTGTCTCTATTACATAAAGAATGTATGATCTGGGGGTGGAGCCAAGATGGGAGAGAGAAGCCAGCAAGTTGCCTGAGCTCTCCGGCAGTTCCTTTAAAAAGAACATTAAATCAAGCCTCCAAATGGATTCTCAAACTACAGAACCTACAAAAAGATAGAGAGACACAATCTTCCAACTTGAGATAATTTAGAAGACTTCATTAAAGGTCGGTCTCACTCGGCCAAAAGGGGAGTACATTGCAGCTCAACACAGCACAGCACACAGAATGAAGGGGGTCTGGGAAAGTCAGCAGGCAGCTCTTGGCCACAGAGGAGCAACTGAGGCCCCTTGATCCTGGCTCAGCAAGCTGGTGGCACAGCAGGCCAGTGGTGAGATCTGCCAGCACCAGCTGAGAGGGCAGGCTGCCAGCTGGAGGGCCACCCATGGGACAGGCGAGACAGGGCCAGGCCATCCCAGAGCCTGGAACGAGCACAGGGAGGCAAGCCCAGGACAGTGAGGAATCCACAAACCACAGAGGCCTCAGAGTAGAAAGCCAGTGACTCAGCCCCTATCCCCCAGCACAAGAAGCTTGAAACATTGACCCTTGTGCTCCAGGAGCAGACCTCATCTTTAAAAAAAAAATAATCTACAATATGAGTAAGAAACAGAAAAGGGCTCTTATCATTTAGAGCTTCTGTGTCAACAGGGAAGAGCTAAACACAAACTCAGATGAGGACAATACGCTCAAATTGCCTATATGTGAAGCCTCAAGAGGGAAGATGAATTGGTCTTGGAAGAGCTCAAAAAGCATTTTAAAAATCAATTGAGAGAGGTAGAAGAAAAAAATGGGGAGAGAAATGAAAGCAACACAATAAAATTATGAAAAAAGAATCAACAGCTTGGAAAAGGAAGCACAAAAATTGACTGAAGAAAACAATTCCTTAAAAAATTCATTTGGCCAAATGGAAAAGGAGGTTCATAATCTCACTGAAGAAAACAATGCCTTAAAAATTCAAATTGGACAGATGGAAGCTAATGACTCCATGAGACACCAGGAATCAGTCAAGCAGAATCAAAAGAATGAAAAAATAGAAGAAAATGTGAAATACCTCATCGGAAAGACAACCGACCTGGAAAATAGACCCAGGAGAGACAATTTGAGAATTATTGGACAACCTGAAAGCCATGATGAGAAAAAGAGTCTAGACACCACGTTCCAGGAAATTGTCAAGGACAATATTATAGAATCAGAAGATAAAATTGTCATTGAAAGAATCCACCAATCACCTCCTGAAAGAGACTCCAAAAGGAAAACTCCAAGGAATATTGTAACCAAATTCTAGAATTATCAGGTGAAGGAGACAATACTCTAAGCAGCCAGAAAGAAGCAATTTAAATATCATGGAGCCACAGTCAGGATTGCACAGGACCTGGAAGCTTCAACATTAAAGGATCACAAGGCTTGGAATATGATATTACAGAAGATAAAGAAGCTTGGATTATAAGCAAGAATCAATTACCCAGAAAAATTGAGCATTCTCTTTCAGGGGAAAGATGGACATTCAATAACATTGGGGACTTCCAAGGTTTCCTGATGAAAAGACCAGATCTGAATTTCAAATTTGATCTTAACATATAAGACTCAAGAGAAGTTTAAAAAGGTAAATGGGGGAAAAAGTTACTCAATAAGGTTAAACTGTTTACATCCCTGCATGGGAAGATAATACTTATAACTCTTGAGGAGGAATAGGATGAAAGAAGAGGGGGAAAGTACAAAGAGGGTAAATAGAATGGAGGGAAATAAACAGTTAGTAATAATAACTGTGAATGTGAATGGGATGAACTCTGTCATAAAATGGAAGAGAATAGCAGAGTGGATTAAAAAACAGAATCCTACAATATACTGTTTATAAGAAACACATTTGAAACAGAGATACACACAGAGTAAAGGTAAAAAGTTGGAGCAGAATATATTATGCGTCAGCTGAAGTAAAAAAAGCAGGGGTAGTAATCCTTATCTCAGACAAAGCAAAGGCAAAAATAGATCTCATTAAAAGAGATAAGGAAGGAAACTACATCTTGCTAAAAGGTACAATATTAATATTGAAGCAATATCAATACTAAACATGTATGCACCAAGTGGTATATAGCATCCTCAACTAAAGCTGTGCATACCCTTTGACCCAGCAATACCACTATTAGGTCTTTTTCCAAAAGGGATTATAAAAAAGGGGAAAGGACCCACATATACAAAAATATTTATAGCTGCTCTTTTTGTGGTGGCAAGGAAATTGGAAATTGAGAGGATAACCTTCAATTGGGAAATGACTGAACAAGTTGTGTTATATGAATGTAATGGAATACTATTGTGCTGTAAGAAACAATGAGCAGGCAGAAACCTTCCAGAGAAACCTGGAAGGACTTACAGGAACTGATGCTGAGTGTGATGAGCAGAACCAGGAGAACATTGTACACAGTATCAACACCATTGTGTGTTGATCAACTGTGATAAAATTGACTCTTCTCAACAATACAATGGTCCAAGATAGTTCCAAAGGACTCATGATGGAAAATGCTTTCCAAATCCAGAAAAAAAGAACTGTGGCATCTAGATGCAAATTGAGCCACACTATTTCAATTTTTTTGTTTTTCTTTTTTTAAGGATTTTCCTTTTTGCTCTGATTCTTCTTTCACAGCATGACCAATGCAGAAATATGTTCAATGTGATTGTACATATATAACCTGTATCAGATTGCTTGCTGTCTTGGGGAGGGGGGAGGGAAGGGAGGGAGGGAGAAAAATTTGAAACTAGAAATGTTATAAAAATAAATGTTTAAAACTATCTTTCCATGTACCTAGAACATAATAAAATACTTTTATGATTAAAAAAAGAATCTATGATCAATTTTGGTAGCCTTCTTGGCCCTAGAAGATGGTGTTGGAATAGCAGAAAAATCCTAGGGTTGGAATCAGAAGACCTAGATTTGGGTCTCAGCTCTGCTGTACCAGTTGTGTATACTTGAGTATGTAATTTCTACTCTTGAAACCTCAGTCTTCTCATGCATAAAATGAGAGGAATTTGGACCAGATGATTCCTAAAACTTCTTTGATCTGGAACATTCTATAATTCTAAAAAGGAAAAAGAAAGTCATTGTTTGCCTTTCAAAAGGATACTTATTATCCAGTAGGCAATAATTAAGCTTTATACATTTAAATCTGAGCTATTGTAGTAAAATTTAGAGTCTCTCTGGGGCTTCATGCAGTTAAGTGAGACATACATATTGAAATCTGATAAGCAAATATTTTTATTCACAATATTCACAATTAAGAACTACTATTGTATTTGCCTTCTTATCCATATACCTCATTTCTCTATTTTCCAACCTCTCCCCAAAATTCCAAAATATTTTCTCAGATCATACAATAGGAGCATAGAATTAGAACTGAAAGAAACTATATTATACATTGCAAACCTTCATGTGACACATGAGCATACTGAAGACCAGAGAAGTTGATTGATTTCCCTAAGGTTACAGAGAGAAAATGGCAGACGTAGAGTTCTAAGCAGGTTCTGCAACTTGAAATGTATCAATCCCTTTACTCTCTAACATCTTCTTCACCTTCTCCAACTCCAGTCCATTTCTCCTTTACCTACATTTCTATAGAAATACAATCTATCTCACACAATTCAAAACTTAATCACATCGCCACCTATTGCTTCTTTGTCTATTTTGCATATGTATCCTTTCTTCCTCTAGCTATCTCTCTTCCATTAGCTAGCCTGAAAGATACTTGAAGTCAGGGACTTTGCCATATACTTCTTTATATCTCTCACAGTATTTACTCTGTGGGTGGAAGTGATATTTTCCTCCTAAGACCTCACAGAGAACTTTGCATTTCTCATGGGCTATTTTTGTTTATGTTTTTTACTATCATTTTGTAGCATAGATATTCATGCATGTGTTGTATTTTCCTGCAGGATTTAAGTTCCACAGGGGCAGAAACATCTTATTTATCTTTGACTGTATCTAATGTCTTGTATCATGTTCTGAACGCAACATATCTTGGAGATATGTGTACCAAATTAAGTTGCCCATTCAAAATTGTCATGTACCAACAATCCTATGTAATGAAATCATTACAAACATAATCAGAAATCTCAATCAACTTAAATAGGCAATTATAACTGTTCTTGAGAAGATAGCACTAAAATAGTAGGAAAATTCTGGCCTTGGAGTCAGAAGATATAGATTTTAGTCTCAACTCTCTCCACGTACCAGTTGTACGTCCACAGGCAATTCAGTTCTACTCTTGGGACCTCAGTCTACTCATCCATAACATGAAAGGAATTGGGCTAGATACTTCCTAAGACCTCTTAGAATACAACAATTCTAAAGAAGATAAGGAAAAATATGGTTTTGCCTCTTGAAAGGATACCTATTAACACTTTAAAAGTCTTCAGATAGTTAATCTATAATATTTTCAATTAACCACATACCTTGCAATTATCAAGTGCTATTGAAGGACAGAAGTGATATGAATAATAAATAATGAATAAAAACATGGAAAGCCTTTTGCTTTGAATTTGGAATGCAATCATTCACAAGTACACAAATTTCCTTTATTCTCTCCCCACTCCATTCTTAGCCACCTGGACCTGGACCTAGACCTGTCTTTTGTCAGGCTTATTGTTGGCCAGGAGAAAGAGGTATCAGTAAATGCACAAGCTATTTGTGGATAATTGAAAATTGACCTTAATGTCCCCTTTGACAGTTCAAAGAAAAAAAATCTCATTCTACAGGGCACTAGAATGGTTCCTAAAGTCTTTGACAACAGTCAGCTAGGAAGAAAAAGAAATACGAGGTGCAACAAATGTTACAACAGAGTCAGATTAAAATAAAATCTTTGACATATAAATGCACTAAGGTGTTTTGTTTTGTTTTTCTATTACCAATGAAGTGACATGGAATTTTACACCTCTGAATACATTTTTGAAAAGTCACACAAATTTCTATTATCAAATAAAATAAGATTCCAAAACAACAGTGGATGTGTAGGAAGTCAAACTTAGACAATAAAGATTACAACTCAAGAAATATGAAGCTGATATCCTGTCTCCCTGAATATCCAACTTCCCTGTGGAGTAATGATCTGAAATCTTCTATTGGTGACAAGAATTCCCATAGAATCCCAGATTCCCTAGGCTTTGCAAAGTTTTGATGCAAACTTTTCATGCCAGGTCCATTCCATAATCCAGAATGAAAGTTTTTATTTCCCAGTGGAAAAGTGAAGGGGTAGAGGAATAATAAATGACAAGTCTCTCTCTTCTTCCCACTCTGTGCTAGTGGCAATAGCAGTGCCAGGCAAGAGCAAGCAAGTTTGGAAGCATGTGCGGTAACTACAGAGACCTCCTTTGATGCTTCTGAAGCCGTTTTAAATGGAACCATCCATTTCGGTCTCTCTGCACTCAACTTATCCAGAGTCTAGCACAGTTGTCTGTTATTGTAGCCCCGCTGATCACCTGTTCCTTCCATGATCTTTGTGTTTGATCTCAGAAACATTAAGCAGCTTCAAGAGCAAAGGCATCATCAGGTACCCCCGCCACTTGCCCTGTCAATCAACAGGACCAGTGCAGAGAGAATCTTTTCATTTGCCACTTACCCACCACCAGGGAGGGGGTGTTGGGGTGAGTGGTTGACTTCTGAAGAGTTCAGCAGGGGACCCATCCTCCATGACTGCAAAAAGACAACAAAGTTAGAGCCCATGAAAATGGAATGCCTTTGACTGAGGGAATGATGACAATCACCAGGTGACCCACTGAAAGAGCCAAGTTCCACTAAAGCAGCTACAACAATTGCTTTGTGGGATATTCTCCTCCCTTCCTTGAAGGGTCAAGTTGATAGGCAAGCCGGTCCCAATGGACTCAGTGGGTACCTTCAAGAACTCCCTGGTTGTTAAAGACCCTTTTTCCCCTGTGCCTGCTGCATTGCTGAAGAAACTACAGTTAGAAAGGTCAGCAGGCGACAGCGCTATTATCCACCCACGTGGCTGAGGCTGAGCAAAACGAGTCTATCACCTGGAATGGCAGACTCCAGAGATTCATCAAGAGATGGAAAACACAGGAGAAGCATTTCAGCTCTTGATTACAGTGGTGAATGGCCAAATCCCATGGAGAGAGCAGAGGCAAATGAAGTGCATGGGGAAATGAGAATAGCCCTTGATCCTCTCACAAAAGGGGCTCAATTCTCTGATAATAAGTGAAGGTTAGAAATGCTCTGTGTGGTCTGGATATGAAGGCTGTGGGATATAGGTTCTGAGTTTTCAGTTTAAAGATCTTTGAAAACGATTTACATAACTTGCCTGAATTAAATTTGGTAGAACCAGGTAGCTTGATAGTGGAATGAGGCTCATTCAACCTTCTAACTTCTATGTGAAAAAGAAAAAGAACACATTTGGAAAAGAGACTAGATTCCATCCTGGAGTAACAAAATGAATTTTTCATGATTACCCTGTCTTTAGAACCCCATATATCTAATATCAAACCAATCTTCATGGTCAAACAATAAAGGTCTGGAAATGTGTGACATTATTGCATCATCAAATCAGAGTTTACACTTTCCAGGTAGTCTAGCCCAACTGCCTTATTTTAAAGGTGAGGAAATTAATGTCTAAAGAAATGAAGTGATTTGCCCAAAGACATACAAGTAATGAGAACGCAGCATTTGAACTCTGGTCTTGCTGAACACAAGTCTAGCATTCTTGGAAGCACAAGTATAACCTAGAGTCTGAATCTAGGTATAGAGGTGGATATTCCTGGACTTTGTAGCTCATTCCATTTTCTATGTGCCGGTCAGCTTAGCTTTGACTCCATGGAACAAGATGCCCCTGCAGGGGGGCCCAGCTTCCTTTTGCGTTTTATTATCCTTCATTAGATTGTAAACTCCTTGAGGACAGGGACTGTCCTTATTTTTCTTGTTTTTATCTACAGTTCTTAGCACAGTGCCTGTCACATAGTAGACACAATGTTTATTGAATTGAAGTCTAGCTTTTTCAGAAGCATAAAGAAACCTAGAACCTAAAGCTAGGTGTAGATGTGGATACTATTTGGTTTACGTGGTAAAAGGAACATTTATGGCTTCTCTAGCATACCATCTGTCTAAAACTAATAGAATCTGAAAAGCAGATGATTCCTTTTTTTAGAACATCTTGATCAAACTCAAGTTCCTTTTTCCAGGTTATGCTTACCCTTCCAGTTGGAGCATCTGGGTGGCACAATGAATAGAGCACTGGCTCTGAAGTAGGGAGAACCTGAGTTCAAATCTCACCTCAAACACTTACCAGCTGTGTGACCATGGGCAAGTCATGTAACCCAAACTGCCTTAAGCATCCAGGACCATCTCCAGTCATCCTGATATATATCTTGCCACTGGACCCAAATGGCTCTGGAGGAAAGAGTGAGGCTGGCAATTTTGTATAGGCCTGCTTCCCTTAAATCCAATTCACTGCAAGTCATGACATCACCCTGATGTCAGTTCTCTTCAAGAATGAAGGACAAACAACAATTTCAGTTAAGGATTACCACTGGATGTATTTATATATATCCAAAAGTCAATAATGCCAAAAATATCACTGGCAAGAAAATGGCCAAATGCATACTCTTCATGCAAACACCATTGACTGTGACTTGGTGCAGTAGAATACTTTTATCATGTGTAAGTCAAAATGTCAGTCAGCCAGCATCTTTTGAGTGCTCCATAGTAGTCAATGTGCATACTGGTCAATGCACTATTCTACTTGTAAACTCAGTTGAAATTGTATTAATGTTTCCTTAAGAAGAATAAGGATTCTGATTCTAGAAGACATAATAATTCTTCCCCATTAATGCTCCCTCATGGTTGCTGATACTTCTACTAAGAATTCTAAATACTCTAGCACTAATTTTCTACCTCTAGAGCTTCTACTAACAGGGAGGCCAATCAGACCTGGAAAATGGATGGATGAAAAAAACAAGAACAATTGTTATATAGAGAGGACTTGGAGAAAGAACAAGAGAGATAGCAAAGGAACACCATTGATAGAAGTCAGATGGAGAAACCATGATCAATATTTGACAGACAACATATGCCTCCACTTCTTCCTATCTAACCCATCTACCCATCAAACAGATACACACACACACACACACACACACACACACACACACACTCACACACAAATGAAGTATACAAACAGAAACCAGCATTAGTGAGGGGAAGGGAGATCATTTTCTTCTCTAATAATTAAGGATGTTACCCACTTATTCCATTCTAATTTTGCATCCTATGAAACTTTGTGCACTCAAATTAGAGAAGGAAATATTCAATCCTGAACCCCATTTAGTGTCCTGATTAATAACAGTAATGCTTGATATTTAAAGTTTAACATAAATTATATTATCTTTCCAACAACATTGGGGGATAGACTGTGTAGGTATTATTTCTGCTTTTGAGTTGAGGAAATGGAGGCTAAGTGGCAAGCTAAAGGTTAACTAGCTAGTGTGTGGCAGAACCAGACCCATAACCTTGGAATTCTGACTCCTAATGAGGTATTCTTTCTCTTATATCCTGCTACTTCTCTAGGGGAAACAAGGTTATTTGGACCTTCTTGCTATGGGCCTACAATATAGAAGAACAGGCAGGATTCTCAGCAATAAATCTGATGGGAAGCTGTTTCTGCCTGAATGCCTTTGAGTAACATAAGGAGAAGTCAGAAAGTCTCAAGATTTTTTCTGGACATGTTTCAGACACCAACTTTCACCCCTTCCTCTCTGCCCCCACAGTGGAGCAGAGAAGCATGGGGTTCTGGCAGACAGGACAGGTTCAACTTCCCTCCTTTTCCCCAAGAATGTTCCCGGATGGAAGGGGGAAATTCAGCATTTATGGACAAAAAGTCTTTCTGTAAATACAACTAATGCAAACAAAGGCAGGTGGGGAATCTGCATTTTGACAGAAAAATGATTAAAAACTGAAACCTACAATTCACTATTGTTTACTTTTTGGAAAATGAGCCTGTGGACTAAAAGTGGTTATATAAGAAACTAAAATAAAGGACTGACATGTCAATAGATTTCAGAGAAGAGCAAAAGAGTTTTAACATAGTTAGCAAGGGAACAAAAGAACCTAGGTCTTTGGTCACATCATTCCCTGGAAATATCCACATCACCCATATATGTATTTTAAAAATGAATTTAGCTTTCAAAACCCAGGCCAAATAGCATGTTTTCATACTGGTTTCTTGATTCCCATCAAAAAATGTTTCCCTCCTTGGCACTGCCCAAGCAGGCTATTCATATATCTTTTGTGCTTATGTTCTATCTTGTCATATAGTTATGTGGGTGTGGCATATTACCACCATCACCATACACATACATACACTCGTGTACATATACATACTGGATATCTTCAGTTTGGGCCAGGAATATCATAAGGAATATGGGGTAGATGAGAACATTATTTGAGGGTTTTCAGAGAAGTCTAAGGTATGAGCACTACCATGAGGTGTTAAAGTGGACTGCAAACAGAGGTCATGGAAGCTGAGGAAGGCAAGGAAACTGGAAGGCGATGAAAGTAGGTATCCAAAGAGCATAGGAGGAAGGAGGTAGGAGTTGGTGTAGAATAGCAGTTCTCAAACATTTTTGGTATCAGAATCTCTTAACACTTTTTTAAAACCCCAAATATGTTTTTATGGGTTAATTCTATATTGATCATATTAGAAATTAAAACTGATAAAATGTTAAAATATTCATTAATTCATTTAAAAGTAATAATAATAAACATATTACATGTTAACATAATTTTGTGGGAAAATGATTGAATTATTTTCCAAAGCAAAAAAAAATAGTGAAAGTAGCACTATTTTAGCATATTTTTGCAATAGTTGTTCATATCTGACTTCATAGAAGACAGCTGGATTCTCATAACTGATGCTGCATTCAATGTGTTGCAGTATATTTTGGTTAGAGAATAATAAGAAAATCAAGCCTCATACTGCATGTAGTTTCAAAAGGGAGGGACATTTTAATAGGAAAATAATGTCTTTAGATTGTTAAAAAAAATAGTTTCAACCTCAAAAACCTCCTGAAAGAGCCTGAGGGACCCCAGGGATCCACAGATCACAGTTTGAGAACCGCTGGTGTAAAGAAGGCTATAAATCATGGAATAAATTGTTTGTGAATTTGGGGAGTGATCTGAAGCCCCAAGCTGATTGTAATAATCAAAATCAACAAGCATTTATAAAATAACTACTATTTTGACTGCTGTGTGTAGGATGGACTAGAGCAGAGATCTCAGGCAAGGAGACCAATTCAGAGGCTATTGGAATAAACTAAACTAAAGATAATGAACACCTTAAACTAAGTTCATAGCTGTATGAAAGAATGGAAAAACAGAACCAGATGAGACAGATGTTGTGAAGTCAGAACTGGCAAGATTTATAATCTAATTGAATACATGGATTGAAAGCACTGAAGAGTCCAGAGTAATTTTGAGATTAAGAACCTAAGACTAGAATGATGTTGGTACCTTCCACAAAAATATGGAAGTTTAGAAAAGGGAAGGCTTTAAGGAGAAAAAACAAGTTCAGTTTTCATCATGGGGAATTTATAGTGTCTTTAGAACAATTATTTGAAATGTCCAATTGGCAAATGGTGATCTATAAATGAAGCTCAGGGGACAGAAAAGGGCTAGAATTGGAGCTAATGTGGTTACAAATAAAGGAAGAAAATGATTAAAACTTACAAAATACATCTGATAAATGTCTAATTTCAAAGTAACATAGGAAATTAATATAAACATTTAAGATCAAAATCTATCCCCTAATAAAAAAGTCATAAAATATATGAGGAAGCAGTTTATAAAACAAGAAACACAAACTTATAAAAAAATTCAAATTAAAATAACTATGAAGTTGCACTTTTCAACCATCAGATTGGCAAAAATTGCAAAAAACAAAACAATGGTGATTCTTGCAGGGATTGTGGGAAGTTAATCACAGTAATACACCATAAATTCATCCCTCCATTCTGGAAAAGAATTTGAAGCCATATTAGAAATGACACCGGGGGCAGCTAGGTGGTGCAATGGATAAGGCACTAGTCTTGGATTCAGGAGGACCTGAGTTCAAACCCAGCCTCAGACACTTACTAGCTGTGTGACCCTGGGCAAGTCACTTAAACCCCATTGCCCTGCAAAAAATAAAAGAAAAAGAAAAAAAAAGAAATGACACCACTAATGGGCATATATTCCAAGCAATTCAAGGACAGAAGGAAAGACATATGTGCAAATATGTTTATAGCAGCATTTTGGTGGGAGTAGAAAAGAATTAGAATCAACAAAAAAACTAATTATTTGGGCAATAGATTAACAAGTTGTAGTATATTTAATTGTATAATAAGAAATAATGAATCTGATAAATCTGGAGAGATGTAAGAAAACAGATATACTTATAAATAATAAAATAAGTAGAATTAAGAAAAATTGCACAGTGACTGCAATAATACAAAGAAAAATGACATTGAATGACATCAGAACTCTGATCAATACAATAAGTCTGGCTGTGAAGCATCTGTCCTTCCTCTTGACAGACAGGAAGTAGATTGTAGGTGTGGAATGAGTTGTAAATCAATGAACATTTCTTAAGTGCCATTTTAAGTATCAGTAACTGTGATAAGCACTGGGAATACAAAGGAAAGCTAAAGAGAATCCCTATTCTCAAAAAGCTCACAGTATAATGGGGAGACAATATGTAAACCATATACAAGCAAGGTATATACATGATAAATTGGAGATATTCAAGAGAGAGAAGACACTAGCATTAAGTGGATTAGGAAAGGTTTGTTATAAAAACTGGTGATTTAATTGGGACATGAAAGAAGCCAGAGAGGCCAAGAAATGGAAATGGGAAGGGAAACAAATCCAGTCATGAGTCACAGAAAATGCTTAGAACATAGATTGTTAGGCGCAAGCAACAGCAAGAAAGTGTCACTGAATCATCCCAGAACATTGCCAATAGTCTTGACTTTTGTCTTGCCACTGGACTTCAATGACTGGAGGAAAAAGTGAGGCTGATGACTTGCAACTCTGCCTCATGTAAATCTGATTCACACATAAGTCAAAACCACTCTCATTATATCATTGGTCCTCTTTGACAAAGAAGGATAAAAACAACAGCAATAGAGTATATGGAAAGGAGTAAAGTATAAGAAAAAGGAGGTGAAGCCAACATGGCAGAGTAGAAGGAAAAAGTATAATGGGTTTTCCCCAACACACACACACACACACACACCTTTAAACAGATCCAGAAAATGAAATGCAACAGACTGAATATTGATCAGGAAATAGAAAGAAAAAAAATCACAGTGAATCATTTTTTCCAACCCACAAAAACAAAAGAAAGATGAGGGGTCTTTGGACCCTGGAACAGGGCCCAGCTAAGAATTGCTAGGCAGAATATTTTAGCATGGAGAGAGGTTGTGCACCAGGGCACAACACCATTCCCAGATAGAGCATAGTGGTCCCTAAACTTGTCATGGGTGCAGGAAGAGGCTGAAACTAGAAGCTCTGTTGTTCAATACCCAGTTTAGGTCATAGATCCAAGGCTTTACTAAAGAAGGGACAAGCAACAAAGGATGGTATTCTGTGGTGAGAAGCAAGTTTGAGTCCTGGGCTATGTATTAAACAAGAAACAAGTTCAGAAACAAGCAGAAGCTATATGGCTCAGACTCTAGGGGCAGACTGGGGTCTCAAGTCAGCCACAGTTCAGTCCAGTCTGAAGGATGTTACATAAAAACAAGGACAGGAATCCCAGACCAAAGGAGAGCTTCCAGTTCTGTGACTGAACCAACAGAGTTTCAAGTCAGCTGGATAGTTTCTCAGTCCAGCAGCACTATTCAAGAATAGCAGTATAGAAGCTCATAGTTGTGTTGCTCAGATTCAGATCCAAGTTAGAAACTTGCACACAGAACTTAGACCAGGAGAAGAGCCCTGGGGTTTGCCCTAGAAAACTTAAAATTGCAGACTCCAAGCCTTAATTGTACTTGAGGTCCCAGAATAACATGACACCCAATACAACAAAAGAGCAACAGTAGAACCATCTTAGACATCCTAGTCTTCAACACAAGTTCAACTATAACTCCTGGAAGAGATACAGAGTTTTAAAGGGTTATGTTTTTATAAATGAAATAAGTTCATAAGAGGGGAAATGAGGAAAGAAATGAGAGTTATGGAATAAAGATTTGGAAGGCTAATTAATAGCTTGGCATAAGAAATTCAAAAACTTGCCCAAAGGGATGGAAACAAGATGCAAGAGGAACAGAAGTAACTTCCCTGAGCTCTCCCCAAGACCACTCCAAATACCTTTAAATAATGCCATAGGACAATTCCTAGAGCAGCAAAACCCACAAAAGGACAGGATGAAATCATTTTCCAGCCAAAGACAGCTTAAAAGGTTGGCAAGAAAGGTCTATTGTACCGGGGGGAAAGTGGAGCACAACTCTGTACAGGCTGTGCCATGCAGATCCAGACCCAGACAGGCCACCCCAGAGAATTAGGCATTGGGAGTTTTTGAATCAGCTGCGGCAGCAGCTGCTTTTCTAACTAAGCTCACAGATGGTAAGGGAGTCGAGTGGTTGGCAAGGGGGAGATTACAGAGGTCTCTGTTGATCCTGAGGTGGGATTCTGTTGTTTTGCCTGTTCTCAGAACCAGGAAGCAGTCTTGGGTGGTGGCCCAGGTCGGGGAGGGAGGCAGGCACACCATAGCTTGCAGCCACAGTGAAACAAGATTCTGTTCCAGGTTAAAGGGAAAGCAGGCCTGTGTTTGCTTACACATAGGAGCACAGGCCAGGGGAGTGGTGAACATGCCTCTCCTTAAATTGTACCACCATGAACTTCCTGAAGCCCTGGAAGCAGTAACCCACTTTAAGGAGTTAAAAGTCAAGAAATAGGCTATAAAAAGAGCAAACAGAAAAAATGCTGACTCTAGAGAGTTTCGGTGATGAAAAGGAAGATCAAAACACACCCTCAGAACAAGATATCAAAGTCATAGGTCCTATACCCAAAGCTTCCAAGATAAATAAAAATTGGTCTCAGGCACAGAAGCACTCAAAAAGGACTTTGAAAATAAAGTAAGAGAGGTAGAGGAGAAAAATGAAAAGGGAAATGAGATTGATGCAAGAAAATAATGGGGAAAAAAGTCAAAGTTGAATTGGCCAAATGGAAAGGGAGGTACAAAAGCTCCCTGAAGAAAATAATTCCTTAAAAATTAGGATTGAACAAATGGGATATAATTACTTTATTAGAAATTAAGAGGGGCAGCTAGGTGGTGCAGTGGATAAAGCACCAGCCCTGAATTCAGGAGTTCTTGAGTTCAAATCCAACCTCTGACACTTGACACTTACTAGCTGTGTGACCCTGGGCAAGTCACTTAACTTTCATTGCCCTGCAAAAAAAAAGAAATTAAGACACAATAAAGCAAAAACAAAAGAATAAAAAAATTAGAAGGCAATGTTAAATATCTCCTTGGAAAAACAACTGACCTGAAAAACAGATCTAGGAGAGATAATTTGAAAATTATTGGACTACCTGAAAGCCATGATCAAAAAAGAGCTTAGACATCATCTTCCAAGAAATTGTCAGGGAAACTTGCCCTGATATAGAATATTCCTTGTCACCATTCTAAGAAAAAGGTAAAATAGAATTTGAAAGAATCCTCTGATCACCTCCTGAAAGAGATCCCAAAATGAAAACTCCCAGGAATATTATAGCCAAATTCCAGAGTTGCCAAGTCAAGGAGAAAATATTTCAAGCAACCAAAAAGAAACAATTCAAGTACTGTGTAGCCACAGTCAGGATAACACAAAATCCAACAGCTTCTACATTAAAGGATCAGAGGGCTTGGAATATGCTATTATGGAGGCAAAGGAATGGGGATTGTAACCAAGAATCACCTATCTAGTAAAACTGAGTATAATCTTTCAGGGGGAAAAATGAGAATTCAATAAAAGAGGACTTGGAAGCATTTGTGATGAAAAGACCTGAGCTGAATAGAAAATCTGACTTTAAAATACAAGACCCTAGAAAAGCATAAAAGGTAAACAGGAAAAAGAAATCATGAGGGACAGTAAAAGCTTAAACTGTTTACATTCCTACATGGGAAGATTATACTTTCAACTCAAGAACTTTCTCATTATTAGGGCAACTGCACGGAGTATATTTAGACAGAGAGCAGAGGCATGAGTTGAATACAAGGGATGATACCTTTAAAAAATAAAATTAAGGGGTAAAAGGAACGCACTGGGAGAAAGTGAAAGGGAGAAGTGGAATGGGGTAAAGTTTATCTCATATAAAAGAAGCAAGAAAAAACTTACGGAGTGAAGGGGAAGATGGGGAAGATATAGGGGAGTGAGTCAGCCTTACTCTCATCATAATTGGTTCAAAGAGGGAATAATATATACACTCAATTGGGTATAGTAATCTTTCTTGCCCTGAAGAAAAATAGGAGGGGAAGGGGATAAGGGGGGGTGAAAGAAGGGAGGACGGATTGGGGGAGGGGCAGTCAGAAGCAAAACACTTTTGAGGAGGGATAGGGTAAAAGAAGATAGAAAATTGAGTAAATATCAAGGGGGAGGGAATAGATGGAGGGAAATTCAGTTAGTAATAGTAATTGTGAAAAAAATTGAAGCAAACACATAGAGAACTGAGTGAAATTTGTTAATTGATAGATGATCAAAAGACATGATGTTCTCAGATGAAATAATCAAAGCTACTTATAGCCATTAAAAATGCTCCAACTCACTATTGATTGGAGAGTTTCCAGTAAAAACAATTCTGGTTACTAATACATATTGGTTTGGATAATAGGACAGCAGAGGAAAATGACAAATGTAGTGGATATGGGGGAAATGAGACACTAATACACTCTTGGTACAGTTGTAAACTGATTCAAATGTTCTGTAGAGCAATTTGGAACTATGGCCAAAGGGCTATAAAGCCATGCATACTCTTTAACATAGTAATACCACTACTAGGTTGGTATCCTAAAAGAGAATTTTAAAAAGCTGAATTTGAAATTGAGGAGATCCCCATCAAGTGGGGAATGGCTGAACAAATTGTGGGATGAGATTATGATGGAACACTATTATGCTATTAAAAAGATGAATAGTATGCTATCAGAAAAACATGGAAAGACATACATGAACTAATGCAAAGTGAAATGTACCATATTCAAAATAACAGTAATATTGTAAGATGATCTGCTGTGAATGACTTATCTTCAGCAAAACAATGATCCAAGACAAATCTGAAGGACTTATGAAAAATGCAATCCATATACTGAGAAAAAATTGATGGTATCTGAATCCAAGTTGATGTATAATTTTTTTTTGTTAGTTCTAATGTGGAAATTTTTTGCATGACTACACATGTATAATATATTAAATTGCAGAGAGGGAGGAAGAGAATTTGGAACACAAAGTTTTTAAAAAATCAATGTTAAAATTTGTTTTGACGTATAATTTGGGAAAAATAAAATTCTAAATAAATAAGCCATCAAAAAAAACTTGCTCAAGGAATAAACATTCTGAAAATCATAATGGACCAAATACAGAGTAATGACACCATGAGATAAAAAAAAATATCAAAACAAAAATCAAAAGACTGAAAAAAAATTAAAGAAAATATATAGTATCTCATTCACAAAGTAGAAAACAGATCTAGGAGAGAGAATTTAACAATAACTAGACTGCCTGAAAGTCGTGACCAAAAAAAGAGCCTAGACAAAATATTGTGAGATCATTTTTCTAATTCCCAGATCTCTTAGAACCAGAAGGCAAAGTTGAAATAGAAAGAATCCAAAGTCACCTCCTAAAACAACCCCAAAATGAGAACCCACAAGAACATCATAGCCAAAGTTCAGAACTTGTAGGTTAGAGGGAAAAAATACTGAAAAGAGCCAAAGAGAAAGCATTCAATAACTTAAAAGCCACAGTCAAATTCACACATAATTTAACAGCCAACTATATAAGGGAGCAGAAAGCTTGGAACACAATATTCCAGAAAGCAAAGGACATAGGCTTACAATGAACTCTTGCCAAGAAAAACTGTATAATCCTATAGAGGAAAACTAAATAGACCTTTAATGGGAAAAAAATAAAAGACTTCCAAGCATCCCTAATGAAAAAAACAGAGCTTCACAGGAACTTTGAAATTTAAATTCAGGAATCAAGAGAAACATAAAAAGGTAAACATGGGTGAACAATCATAAAGGATTAAACAGGGATAAACTGTTTATATTCTTAACATGGTGACATGACCTATGTGTCCTTCTGAACTCTATCATCAGGAGTAACAATAGGAATTTTAGCTAAAAATCCTTGAAATGGTTCTTTTATGTCTTAATGAGCTAAAAGAAACATGGAAAGGAATAGAAAAAAGGAATACACTGGGAGAGAAGAGAAAGGAAAAAAAGTTTAAAGAAAACGATTTCACATAATGAACGTGTACACATAGAAGTCTATACAAACAAGGAGGAAAAGGGGGAGCGAGTAAAACTGGAACCTCATTGTCCTCTGAACTGGTCAAAGGAGGAAAGAATATATGTACATATAAGCACCCAATTGATTATAGAAATATATTTCACTAAACAGGGAAAGAGTAAGAAAAAGGTAGAAAGGGGAAAAGGAGAATAAGAGAAAAGATAGAAAAGAGAAGACCCAAGGGAGAGGAGAAGAGATGAACTGTAACAAATTAACAATAATAATAATAATTTGTTTATATAGTACTTTAAATTTTATAGACTACTTTAGAAATGTTAACTCAACTTATCCTCAAAGTAACCCTGGGAGGTAAATTCTATTATAGTCCCCTTTTTATAGATGAAGAAACTGAGGCAGACAAAGGTTTAAGTTTTTTGCCCAGGGTTAGACAGCTAGTTTGTACGTGAGGCTCATAATCTTGACTCTATATCCAATACTCTATCCACCTAGCAGCCCTTTGTGCAATGACAAAGAATGACAATCTAAAGGAGTTCCCATAAACTGGGGAATAGATGAAAAAAGTTATGGTATATATATTTTAGAGCTTACATACTTTTTTTGTGGGGCAATGAGTATTAAGTGACTTGCCCAGGGTCACACAGCTAGTAAGTGTCAAGTGTCTGAATCTGGATTTGAGCTCAGATCCTCCAGAATCCAGGGCTGGTGCTTTATCCACTGCACCACCTAGGGGCCCTCTATAAATTTTATAGAATACTACTGTGCTATAAGAAATGATGAAGGGAATGGTTTCAGAGAAACTGGGAGCACTTGTACAAAGTGATAGAAAGTGAAGTGAGCAAAACCAGGGGAACAATTTATATGACAACAATACAACAAACTTTAAAAGATTTAGGAACACTGATAAAAATAAAGAACAAATGTAATTCCCAAGGACTCATGATGAAACATGTAATCCACTTCCTGAGAGGGGCTAAAGGACTCAGTGCACAGTATGATATAGAGGGTGTCCCAAAAGTCAGCTTAAAACTGTACTAAGTTTTTTAAGACACCCTATACGTTTGCAGGGAAGTGGAAGAACAATGCAGAAATGTGTTTTACTTGAATATATGTTTATTACAAGATATTTTTTTTTATTTCTCAGAGCAGGAGGGAAGGAGTGAGAGAGAGAAAAGGTGGGTTTTGCTGATTGAAAAACAGGTTTCTTTGTTATAAGGAAGGGTTTCTCTTTGAGGAAGAAGGATGGTGACTGTGGAATGACAAAAATGCAAAAAAATCAATGTAATATTTATATTTTAATATAATTTAATATAAGTAAAGCTGTCCAAAAACAGAATAAAATTCTTGAAAGGGAGAGTAGAAGATGGAGTGAGCATGAGATAACTGAAACTCTTCAAGTAGAGGCTATATGACTATTTGGCTTGGATGCCATAGGAGGTCGAAGGGCAGCATCGTGTGGTGGATAAAGCTGTGGACTTAGAAACAAGAAGACCCAAGACCTGCATTCACATCCTACTTCAGACACGTACTAGCCTTGTGACCCTGGGCAAGTCACAATAAACATTTAGTAACCATGTACTATATGTAAGGTACTGTGCAAAGCACCAGGGATACAGAAAAAGACAAAAGAGAGTCCTTGCCCTCAAGGAGCTTAACATGGAAGACCCTAATTTCTTCTTCTATAAATGGGAATAATCCAGGCACCCACCTCACATGATTCTGAGAATCAAATAGAGTTATATAGGTAAAGTACTTTACTAAACCTTAAAGTACTTTACTAAATCTTATACTACTATTCAAATATGAGCTTTATTATTCCTATTCAAACCTAGGTTGGACAGATGACTTCTGATGCCCCTTCCCAATGTAGAACTCCAGTTGTCCTTTAAAAGCAAAGTCCTTTAAGCATTTATCTTAGAAGAGATACTAAATGGGTTTAGGTCAAATTGCTCATTTTGCTTTAACCTGAAAAGAGGGCAAAGGTTTTCAGATTGAGAGATGCTTGTGGCCAGATAGTTTTCAGACAGAAACTGATTTCTCTTCCTCCTACTGCTTTGAGTGCCACCTTGTCATCCAGGAGAGTACTTGTGAATCCTTTTCATGGAGGTCTGTCTAATCTGTAGACTCAAGAGAGATGGATTTTCTTCTTCAAAACATTCCTGCTCTATGTTAAAAAGCAAACTCTATTACTAATGACTGATGGGAAATGCTATTCAGGCTAACCAGAAAGTTTGTCCTTTCTAAGTAATATTTGGATGGTAAAGGTCATGCAGGAGTTTTTAAAATTAGAAAAGCAACTCTGAGGTTGTCACACCCTGGCCAAATCACTTAACCTCTCTTGCCCTTAGTTTACTCATAATAAAATGAGCAAAACATTTTAATAAATGTGAGCAAAATGTGTTGTAAATCTTAAAGCATAAAGCAAACAAAAGGCATTATTATTGTGTTTATTATTGTTTTCATACCCTCTCCCTGATAAAGGCACTGGAAAAATTCCTTTCAAGTAGTTATAACTTAGTAAAGTAGTAAGAGTGAAGATACTTAGATATTTCAATGCAGGGTAAGCACTCAATCAATTATAAGTAACAAGGAAGAAGGAACTAGGCCTGCACTACTATTGTTGCAAAACTATCCATATAATTTACATAAGATGATCAGAGATTTAGAGCTAGAGAGTACCTCAGAGATCATCTAGTCCAACCTTCTGGTTTTACAAATGAAGAAACTGAGACCCCAAAAGGATTAATTATTTGTCCAAAGTCATATGAGCAGGAAGAGCCAAAACTGGAATGCAAGTCCAATTCTTCCCACTCTAAAGCCAGTATTCTTTCTCCTGCAACATACCACGTTTCATGCAAAGTTATAAGATGTAGAAAGTGATATATTAAACACTCATATTCTATCAGTGGTGATAAGATATGTACACATATCTGAGTTCTCTTGTTCTTTTTTTAAAATAATGCAATGGATTCTCAAAAATTGTAAAAGGCAATTTATCACAAAACAGTCTAAGAATATGTTATTAGGGATAAATCACAGCTGCATGTAACTGTATAATAAAAAAAATTAATCTAAGGAACACGAAGGGAAGAAAATGAGTGATTACAGCAACCCTCTCCCACCCTCCCCAGTCCCTATAATTCCAAAAATAAGAGGATTAAAAAACAAAAACCAAAAGATACTATGTAATTTTAAGACATAATACTTGGTTGTGGTATATGAATGTGATGGAATGTGCTGTAAAAAAAGATAAGCAGGCAGATTTCAGAAAAACCTGGAAAGACTTACATGAATTGATGCTGAGTCAAGTGAGTAGAACTAGGAGAACACTGTACACAGTATCAACGACATTGTGGGAAGATCAACTGTGATAGACTTGACTCTTCTCAGCAATACAATGTTCCAAGATAATGCCAAAGGACTCATGATGGAAAATGCTCTCCACATCCAGAAAGAAAGAACTGTGGAATCTGGATGCAGATTGAACAACACTGTTTCTCCTTTTTTTGTCTTTTTTCTTTTTTGATGCTTTCCCCTTTTGCTCTAATTCTTCTTGCACAGCACGACTAATGCAGAAATATGTTTAATGTATTTGTACATATATATCTTATATCAGATTGCTGTCTTGGGGAGGGGGGAGGGAATGGATGTAGGGAGAAAAATTTGGAACTAGAAATCTTATAAAAACAAATATTGAAAACTATCTTTACATGTAACTGGAAAATAATAAAATACTTTGATAATAAAAATAAACATTAAAATAAACAAAAAAACAAAAAAGACATAATACTTGGTTTCCATTTGACTCATAATTTTTTTAACACTATCTCGCTTAAGCAGCTGAAAAAAATGCCTTAGTTATAACCCCATGAGAAGTTATAAGTTTCCCTCAGAATTGTTAGTGCCCAGACTACTTATCTGCCCCTTCAAACTTCAAGCTCTCTTCTTCCCAATACTCCATCCCTTCTTCAGCCAGACAATTACCCACCTTTGGGGAATAGCATGTTCCCTATTCAAATATGCCTCTCTCTATCCTAACAAGCAGTGCTCTCTACACAAACTCTGTTTTCAGACACTAAAGGTTAGCCATGACTTGCCCTCTGAGTCTCCAGTTGGTTTCTTGTTCTCTGATTTTTGTCCTTTCACTGAATTCTGAACCTTTATTATGTATCGCAAAGAAATCTAGATTGTTCTTGGGACATTTAAGTGGGTCACCCCCCCCACAAAAAATAAAAGAACAGGTCTTACCTTCAAAGGGGAACATACACATCCATACTATAAGAGCAATCATTTCATCTTTATGCCTTCTGGTGAACTGTGCTAACAGAACAAGGCTGTCTTCACCAGAGAAGGGGAATCCCCTTATCTTTTTTAACCTTCATTTTCCTCATTTTTAAAATATGGGAGCTAGATGATTTCTAAAGTCTCTTTCAATTATATGATTCTCATATGTAAAATCCATTCCCTTGCCTCCAGACAGAACTACATTTAATTCATTACAGATGGTAAGAATTTCCTTTGGGTTACACAAATGTTTAAATTCAAGTTTTAAAATCAGACATAGACTAAAAACTTTTCTTTTTTTCATTTTGTTTAGCCCAAACTCCTTCATGCAACTCTTGTAGCAAGTTTTCTGATCCTCAGCAGATTGTTTTTTACATGTAATTGAGGAAAAAAATAAAATACTAAATAAAGTAATTAATTAAAAATAATATTCAGCAGAGCTAGGGAACTAGATAAAGAATTTACTAAGTACTTACTATTTCCCAGGCATGGTGCTAATTCTTGAGAATACAAATAACTGCAAAAATCAAGACACTCCCCACTCTCCAAAAAGCTTATCTTCTAAAAGGGAAAACACCATATGAAAGGAAGGTGAAAGACAAAGAAGGGAGAAGCAGGGTCCAAAACCGATCTGGAATATCATATACTGAATCAGGTTTGGAGTAAGCATGGTTGATATAGGTACTACCTCAAATGGAGAGTCAGGGATAGACAACATTTGGAGAAATCTGTAGTGGTATCGCATTTTCAGTATGAAGGTGGCCAATGGCACAGAAGTCTGGAAGAAGTCTTGGGTGTCATGAATTATGACAAAGGCCATAACATCATATCTGTTCAGAGATGGCTTTCCTTATTCCAGCCAACCATGTTAGGACTTTTCCAGTCTATTTCCTGCCATGGGTTAACCCAGCATTGAAAGATGTTGACTTTTCATTTGTTGCTATTGTTTGGATATTTCAGTCACGCCTCACGTTTTGTGACTCCATCTGAGGTTTTCTTAGCAAAAATTGGTTTGCCATGTGCATCTCCAGCTCATTTTACACATGAGGAAACTGAGGAAAATAGGGTTAAATGGCTTGCCCAGGGTCACACAGTTAGTTAATGTCAGAGGTCAGATTTGAACTCAAGTCATTCTGACTTCAGGCCCAGTGCGCTATTCACTGCATCACTTAGCTGCCCTGGCTTTTCATTATGATATGCCAAAGCCCTGAGTTGTCTCTTTTTCTTTCCCCAGCCCATGATAGCGGCAGAAGTGAGATGATGCATCAGAAAAAAAAGAGATACCTTTCATCCTGGGCTCTCTTCCTTCAACTCTCTAGGAAGCATCTCATAATTTCCAGATTTTTGTGAGTGGTGAGGAAGAGCTGGCCTTTATCCATCATGGCCAATACACTCACGTGACAGATATTGTAGGGAGAAACAACCAGGTGCATCTAGGTCCCTAACTTCCTCTTCCACTCTTGAATTTGTTCTTTACTGATTTTAGGTGAACAACTATCTATCCTGAATTGGACATGTTTGGGCTTATGTGTGGACTTATGAGCTCCAGAAGGTCAGAGCTTAATGGCAGAAGGCAGCAGTTTCTAGAGTGCTTTTAAAGAAGATAGACACCAAGAAGAGCATTGACCCACACCTGGACAATTTACCAGGAGACATACTGGAAATTGTTTGCACTGCACAGAGTTGGGGTAAAATGTAAAATAACTAATCAGCTATCACACAAAGTATTTTATGTTCTTATGAGGTTTAAGTATCATCCTCCCAGTACATTGTAACAGTAGTTATAAATGATATTACCAAATCCCATTTCTGTCAAAAACTCCTTGCAAGTCTTTTTTGTTTAACATTTCTTCTGTGTGTAGGAATAAATACCTGTCTTATACCTGATTGATCATGCACACTGAGTACCTTTCTCCTCCACCCAGGCCTTTTGGGGAAACCCTTGACACGAACCCTAACCTAAGCTTTAAATAATTTGTCTCCAAAGCACTTGGGTGGATATTTGATGAGCCAAAGAGTATAAAAACAAGAAATTTAACCTCCTTTTTGGGTTTTCAAGAACTAAAGCCTGTCCAAACAGCATGTCTGGGTATAGAAAGGGAAGTAGGCATTGTATTCCTGCTCCTGTGGGCCCAATAGTGTTTTTTCAGTGTTAGATATCTGTAGACCTTATATACTTGAAAACTATTCTTGTTTCTGCCTTCTCTTTTCCAAGCTAAATAACCCCAGGTCCTTTGAGGGAACAATGGAAATTAACATTCTCAAGCCATAATCACCATAGCTACATAGCAGGATAGATAAAAATCATGAATTTTTTAGGAAGGATTTTGATTTAAATTATCATTTTTCTTATTAAAATGCTTTTTTCTAGGGGAAAAGCCTGCCTGAGAGAAGTTTTAAAATATGATAAAAGTCAATGACATTATTATGACATACTCAAAATTTCTAAAACACAGTATTGAGACTATATTCATTAGTTTTTTGAAAAGCTTTATAAATAGGTTCCATAATGACTTTCAGTACCCCCCTTTCTCTTAACAATATTCCATTTAAGTCATTCATTGATTTAACAGATGAACACCTACTGTGGGTAAGGCACTGTGCTGGGCACTGAGTTGAAAAAGATGCATGAAATAAATCAGGCTCTCAAGGAGCTTATATGTAAGTGTACAATGGCAAAAGATGATAATTCTTTTTTAAAATTCATCCATTAAGTTTTATTTTCCCAAATTACGTGTAAATACAAATTTTTACATCATTTTTAAACATTGTGTTCCAAATTCTCTTCCTCCTTTCCTCCACACCCCCACCCCTACAAGAACTCAAGCAATTCAATATAAGCTGTACATGAGCAGTCATGCAAAACATTTCCACATTACCCAGGTTTTGAAAGAAAACAGACAAAAACAAAACTTCAGATAAAGGAACTAACAAACAAAAAATCTTATGCTTCAATCTGTATTCAGACATGATCAGTTCTCTCTCTGTAGATGGACTGCATTTTTCATAGGATCTTCAGAGCTGCCTTGGATCATTTCATTGTTGGAAATAAGCTAGTCATTCAGAGCAGATCATCTTATAGTATTGATGTTATTGTGTATACATTACATTTCATGTTACATCAGCTCATATAGGTCTTCCCAGGTTTTTCTGATAGCATCCTGCTCATCATTTTTTATAGCAAACTACATTTATATAGTACTTTAAAGGAGATTTCCTTACAATAAACCCCTGAGGTTGATTCTTGCAACAACAATAATAGATAACATTTATATGGTACCTTATACCTGACAAAGAATTTTCTTCACAATAGCCCAGCAAAGTAAGTATCATATGTTTTATCATCATCATCAACCAATTCTCATTATCATTGTCAATCCATGCTCATTGTCATCAATCAATCCCTATCTTCATCCAATCATCATCAATCAAACCATCATCATCATCATCATCATCTTACATTACTCTTGCCTTAGCTTCAAAATTTTTTCACAATTACTATTGTTAGGGCAGCTAGGTGGCACAGTGAACAGGGCAGAGTACCGGCCCTGGAGTCAGGATGACCTGAGTTCAAATCCAGCCTCAGACACTTGACACTTACTATCTGTGTGACCCTGGGCAAGTCACTTAACCCCAATTGCCTTACCAAAAAAAAAAAAAAAGAAAAAAGAAAAAAAAACAATTACTATTGTTAAATGCTTCCCTCCATCCTATTCCCTTCCCCATGATATTTACTCTATTTTCTATCTTCTTTCACCCTATCCCTCCTCAAAAGGGATTTGCTTCTGGCTGCCTCTTCCCCCAATCTGCCCTCCCTCCTTATTCCTTTCCCCTCCTACTTTCCCGCAGAATTAGATAGATTATTCCACCCAATTGAGTGTGTATGTTTTTCTCTCCTTGAGCCAACTCTGATGAGATTAAGGTCTTTGAGCCAATTCTGGTGAGTGTAAGGCTCATTCACTTCCCTGTTTCTCCCCCATCTCTCCCCCTACTTCATAAGCCTTTTCCTGTTTCTTTCATGTGGGATTTCACCCCGTTCTGCTTCTCCTCTTCCCCCTACCCCAGTGCATTCCTCTCACCCATCAATTTTACCCTAAAGATATCATTATGGGACAGTTAGGTGACACAGGGGACAAAGCACCCATCCTGGACTCAGGAGGACCTGAGCCCAAATCCAGCCTCAGACACAAGACCACTGCATGACCCCAGGCATGTCACCCAACTTGAATCACCCCACAAAAAAAGATCAACAAAAAATAAATCCTTTACAGATATCATCCCTTCATAATCAATTCCCTCCTGTGCCCTCTGTATAAATTTATTTCTATCATCTGCCATAATACTGAGAAAGTTCTTATGAGTTAGACATATCATCTTCCCATGTAGGAATGTAAACAATTTAACCTTTGACCATCCCTCTTAATTTCTTTTTTTCTGTTTACCTTTTTATGCTTCTCTGGTGTCTTGTATTTGAAAGTCAAATTTTCTATTCAGTTCAGATCTTTTTATTATGAATACCTGAAAGTCCTCTTTTTCATTGACATCCCATTTTTTACTCTGAAAGATTATATTCAGTTTTGCTGGACAGGTGATTCTTGGTTGTAATCCAGTTCTGTTGCCCTCCAGAATAACATATTCCAAGCCCTCTGATACTTTAATGTAGAACCTGCTAGATCTTGTGCTATCCTGACTGGGATTCCATAATACTTGAATTCTTTCTTTTTGGCAGCTTGCAATATTTTCTTATTGACATGGGAGTTCTGGAATTCGGCTATAATATTCCTGGGAGTTTTCCTTTGGGATCTCTTTCAGGAGATGATTAGTGGATTCTTTCAATTTATATTTTACCTTCTACTTCTAAAAGGCAATTTTCCCTGTCAATTTCCTGGAAGATGATGTCTAAACTCTTTCCTTGATCATGGTTTTCATGAAGTCTAATGATTTCCAGATTATGTCTCCTGGATCTATTTTCCATGTCAGTTCTTTTTGCAAGGAGATATTTCATATTGCCCTCTATTTTTTAATTCATTTAGATTTGCTTTATTGTGTCTTGATTTCTCATAAAGCCATTAGCTTCTATTTGCTCAATTCCAGTTTTTAAGCAATGATTTTCTTTTTTTTTTCCTTTTTTTTTTTTGTTGTTGTTGGTTTGGTTTTTGTTTTTTGTTTTTGTTTTTTTACAGGGCAATGAGGGTTAAGTGATTTTCCCAGGGTCACACAGCTAGTAAGTGTCAAGTGTATGAGACTGCATTTGAACTCAAGTCCTCCCTAATCCAGGGCCAGTGCTTTATCCACTGTTAAGGCTAAAATTCTAGCTAGTCTGTCTAAAATATCTAATGAGTGGTCACCAATAAATTATAAGCTTTAGCGAGAGTTAGACTTTTAAGCATTTATTAAGGAGAATAAGAATTTGGTAAAGAGGGAGAGAAAGGCCTACATTCATCTATCTATTAAAGGGAGAGTGCATTTCAAGCTCCACTCTCTGCCAGAGTCCCCAGGAAAGAGACCCAGTCAGAGAACCAGGCTCCCCCTTCTTCCTCCCACAAGCAAACGTCACTTCCTGACACCAAAGAAAAGACGCATGATCTTGCCCTCAAAGACCTTCACTTCATGGCAGAGCTTTTCTACAGTAAGTCTCCAGCAGGTGGTGTCATTCCAATCGTTACACCACTAAGCAATGGTTTTCTTCAGAGAGCTTTTGTACCTCCTTTTCCATTTAGCCAATTTGGCTTTTCAAACTTGACTTTTTTTCATGACCCTCCTGCATCACTCTTATTTTTCTTTCCATTTTTTCTCTATCTCTCTTACTTTATCTTCAAAGTCCTTTTTAAGAGCCTCTAAGGCCTGAGAATAATTCATATTTTTCTTGGAAGCTTTGGATGTAGAAGCCCTGATGTTAATATCCTCTTCTGAGGGTGCACCTCAATCTTCCTTGTCACCAAAGAAACTTTCTATGGTCCTAATATTTCTCTGTTTGCTCATCTTGCCCATCTTTTACTTGACTTTTAACTCCTTCTTAAAGTGGGGCACTGTTTCCAGGCTCTACTGCCCTAAACTTCAGGGGGTCCCAGGTGGTACAATATAAGGAGGGGCATGTTCTTCACTTGCCTTGCCTATTCTCTGGTCCATAGATACCCAAGCCAACTTGCTAATTAACCAGGCAGCAAAACTTTGTGTTCTGTGTTTGTTAGCTCTGAGGAGCCCATGCCCTTCCCCCCTGGGCCAGTGACACTCAAGCCTACTTCCTTGTTCCCAGCAGGAATGAAATACCCAATTTTTGCATCAGTGCCAGCAGAGAACCCTGTAATCTCCCCCCAGCCAACAACTTAGCCCTCTCACCAGACCGTGAGCTTAGTTCCAGAAGACACTGGTGCTGGAGCTGATGCAGAGCCTCTGGATGTCTCTTTCTCTGGTGAGGTCTGCCTGGGACTGGATCTGGGTCAGCATGATAACAGGGTTGGGCTCCACTCCCACCCCAGCACATCAGTCCCCTTCTGCCGACCTTCTAAGCCATCTTTGGCTGAAAAATTATTTCAACCCTTTCTTTTGTCGGTTCTACTGCTCCAGCAATTGTCCTATGGCATTATTTAGATGTTTTTTGAAGTGATTGTGTTGTGAGTTCTGAGAGCTTCTAAGATGGTAATTCTTGTATTAATAAAAGTGACACTGTGTGACCCTATATGTCCTTTCACTTCTCTAAGACGTTGTTTCATTATCCTTCTTAGGTTTATTGTGAGGAAAGCTCTTTGTAATACTGACAATGTTGTGCTATATAAGTATGATTGTTATTAATAAATAGCTATAGTTATAATGTGAATACATAAAAAAGAGCATGCTTGAAGAAATTCACGAGAAGATGTTCCTTCTAACTGGGGGAAGGGAGAAAAAGCAAAGGCTTCATGGAAGATGTGACATTTGAATTGGACCATAAAGCATGAGTAAGAGTTAGATAGTTGAAAGTGAACAAAGGGTATTTTAAGTAGAGGAATGAACAAGAGTATTGACACAGAGCTTTGAAAGGATGTTGTATGTTTGGAAACAAGTAGTCTAGGTTGGGTGAATGGTGAAGTAAATAAAACAGATTGGTGGGCAATAAATCTGGGTCCATAAAAAATTGAAATGAAGGAATTTGGGATGATTTCCTAATGGCTTACACCTATGTAGCAACTTTAAGTTTACAAAATGCTTTTCCTACCAAAAAGGAAACAAAACTTTTGGAAGGTATAGAATGCAAGTATTGTTATCTACATATTTACAGATACAGAAACTGAAGCTCAGAGATGTTGTGAGTTGCTCAGGGTTACCCCCAAAAATGTCAGATCAGCACCAAGGTGAAATCCAAAAGGGCTTCCTGTGGATGGAGGCACTTGAATTGAGCTTTTAAGAAAGCTGGTAGTTTCGAGCAGTAAATTTGAGGATCCAGAGCAATATAGGTTGAGGCCATTTTGAAGGGTGATGATTATACTAATACCACACAGCAAAAATTCCATCCAAATGTACTCAATATATTCATTTCCCTTGCCAATGACTTTGCCAGTGTGTGCTTTGAAGTTCCCCAAACTCAGAACTTCATCTTCTGAACCTTTGTATAGGTTGTCCCCAGATCTGAAATGTTCTCTCTTCTTACTCTGATCCCTTTTAAATCCCTAGTTTCCTTCAAAGATTGGTTCATGTGTCATCACCTAAAGAAAGTTTCTATTTATGTCTTCTCTTCAAATTATCATGTATATACTTATCTATTTATGTTTTATCCCTCTAGGATAAGCTTCAAAAGGGAGAACACATTTCTCATTTTTCTTTGAATCCTCAGTGCCTAGCACAGTGTTTTCTACAAAGTAGGTACTTGAGAAATACTTTTTAGATTGGATTCCATTCATTTTTAGAAATGGTATTACCAAATCATTCTTTAATTTTCCTAGGCAGCTATGAAGTGAAGGTGAAAAATTTCAAAAACAAATCATTTTCAATTTTATTATTGTGTCTCTTCCAAAAATGACACCAACATTTATCTGAATTCTGAATAATATATACTAAGATACTATGGAACAACTGAAATGAATTTTTAAGGGGAAAAAGATTACATCAAGTCTTTCCTGCTATTGGTTTCAATCAAATCTTAACATAGGCCCTTACATTTGTGAGGAATATATTAGACTGCCTACAATTTGTTAGTGCTTTTATATAAAAGTTTTCTGCCATCCCCAACTCAACTGATTCATTGTCAATCCAAATACATTCATGACCAAGTTCAGTAATGCAAGCAAACATCAATGGGGAATGAGAGCTCCCAAATGAGTGAATATTCCAGAAAAATTTCCTTAAGTGGAAAAACCTAAGAATAGTAAAAACAGAAACTCAATATTTTGTAGGTTGGTGTGAGTATTCTCTCTACCAACTTTGATTGTAATTCCTTTATAACTTGGTTTATCTTCTTTAATGGTTGCTATAGTTGAAATATCCATCCCCATGTGACCAATTTGGTAATGAGCCTTTAACTAGATTGGTCCTTAAACAGAAGGTGCATAGTCCACCACCAAGCCCATCTTGTTTGGCAGGACCTGCTGGAGACTGAACTCTGTAGATAAAACCTTCAGTGAATCATCAGATTAGGTTTTTAGTAAGGAAATAATAACGATCATCATTATTTTCAAATATTTTATTGAAATCTTTCTAAAATATATTACATGCTTCCTTGTCTTAATAAACACTCACCTACTCAACAAACTCCCAGTAGCTCCCTATTGCCTCTAGGATAAATATAAACTCTTCTATTTAGCATTTATATGCCTTCACAAAGTCTTTCCAACCTACCCCTCCTTCTCCATTATATAGTAATTACCACTGTGTACTCTATAGGCCAGCCAAACTGTGGTTCTTGCTATTCATATACAATTATGAATCTTCTGTCTCTACTTCTTTGTGGCCATTCTCCAAACCTGGAATCTACTCCCTCCTCACCTCCATCCCTTAAGTCCTTTACTATTCTCCTTCTCTAATTGCTAGTGCCCTCCTTCTCTGGACTACCTTGTTTTTCATTTATATTTATTCTGCATACCTTTCTATAGGCACATGTAACCTGATAGAATGTAAGCTTTTTGAGGTCAGGGACTTACATTTTTGTCTTTGTATCACCAGAAGGTCGCACAGTGCCCTGATCATAGCAGGTGCTTAATAAGTACTTGGCAGTCAATGGAATACACAGAGAATATTAACCTTAGTTGGAATTTTTCTAAAGGTAAGATGGGAACATACATAAACCATATGGACACATGCAAATATCAGTGGAAAATGTTTGAAAACAGAATAATTATTTTCTTGGGGTTTTTTTGGGGGGGTTGGGCAATGAGGGTTAAGTGACTTGCCCAATGTCACACAGCTAGTAAGTGTTAAGTGTATGAGGCTGAATTTGAAGTCAGGTCCTCCTGAATCCAGGGCCAGTGCTCTATCCACTGCACCACCTAGCTGCCCCCAGAATAATAATTTTTATTTGTATAATACTTTAAAAAAACTTATTCAAGCTATATTCATAAGTATAATCTGGACTTGTAATCAGTGTCATGATAATAGAAAAAGACATGCTCCATTTTGCAGAATCAGAGGGTTGAGTTGCCCTTTCAATGTGTGAACCTTGTTATCATTTTCTTTGTGTGTGTATCCCTTAATGTGAATTTCCTAATCATAAGTATTCCCTATATGGATACTTCTAGAATGATGGCTATAAAGGTCCATTCATCCCATTAAGCCCTCTCAGCAGATGGGCTAAACCAGGTTGAGGGTAATCAATGGCCACAAACCCATTGGTGAATTGGGGGATTATCTACCACAAACATGTGTACATTTCCTCTGGTGGAATAGGCAGATGAGAACAATTTGTTACAATGGCTATGAAGGCAGCTGAAGCAAGCACTTATCATTTGATCAGACATCAAGATTGCCAAAGTCCAGTGCACCCCAGGCTATCGCCAGTCATTCTGACTTGATGACTGGAAGAGAGTGAAGCTGCTGACTTTGTCCAACTCTGCCTCACTTAAATCCAATTCATACAAAAGTCAAGACATCACCCTGTGATGACATTGGTCCTGTTCAAAAACAAAGAACAAACAACAGCTATCTATGCCTGTCTACCTATCTATTTATATTTATATGTGTTACATCTCTGTTCATAAGATGTGTGTATATGTATATACACATATATTCACATGCATATATGCATACAAACACAAATGTATGTATGTGTGTGAAAGTAAAGTTCAGACTAATGGGGAAATATTCCAGTGTTATTTTGTTAATATAAGCACTTAAATAGCAATATAATGGGGGCAGCTAGGTGGCACAGAGGATAAAGCACCAGCCCTGGATTCAGGAAGACCTGAATTCAAATCTAGCCTCAAACACTTGACACTTACTGGCTGTGTGACCCTGGGCAAGTCACTTAACCCTCATTGCCCCACAAAAAAAAAAGCAATATAATGAGCTATATCCTATAGATAATTGGAGAAAGCAGAAAGACAGTGATATTAAAACAAAAGCCATTCTACAATAAATGGTTAAAGGGCATAAACAGCAAGTTTTCCCAAAAAAGAAATATAAACTATCAACAACAATATGAAAATAAATGTTCCTATCATTAATAACTAAAAAAATGAAAATTAAAACAACTCAGAGATTCCACCATACTCCCCAAAATGACAAAATGGAAGATGATAAATGTTATAGGTTCTGTGGGAGAACAGATTAATGCACTATCAGTAGAGTTCTTAACTGGTCTAGCTACTCCTGAAAATACTTTGGAACAATATCCAAAAGGTCACTAAGTTATCCATATTCTTTAACCTAGTGATACCACTAAAAGACATATATCTCAAAATGGCCAAAGACAAAGTAAAAGGGGTCTACATGTACAAAAATATTTATAGGTGCACAATTTGTTATATCAAAGGACTAGAAACAGTGGAGTGACCATCGATTGACTGAACAAGTTATGATATATGGGTATGATGAAATATTATTGAGCTATAAGAAATGACAAAAAGACAGATTCATAGAGGCCTAGGTAGACTTGTATGAATAGATGAAAAATGAATTGAGCAGAGCTAGAAGAATAATTTTTATAATGACTACAACAATGTAAAGGAAAACAACTTTGAAAAATTTAAGCACAATGACCAATCACAATTCTAGAAGACTAATTATAAATCATGCTTCTTTTCTCTTGGAAGAGGAGCAATGGAATAGAGATATAAAATTAGATACAGGGGCAGTTAGGCAGCACAGTGGATAGAGCACTGGTAGAGTCAGGAAGACTTGAATTCAAATTTGGCTTTGGACACTTATTAACCATGTAACTATGGACAAGACACTCAACTTCTGTCTGCTCGGTTTCTTTATCTATAAAATGGAAATATTAATAACACCTAGCTCCCAGGGTTGTTATGAGGATCAGGTGGTGCTATATAAATGTTAATTATTATTGTTATTATTTTCATATATGTCCAATATGCATATTTGTTTTGCTTAGTTCTACTTATTTGTTACAGGGGAGTGCTTATTGTTTTGGAGAAAGAGTAGAGAAATAGATATGGTAACACCCAAAAAGGAAAGATAAAAGAAAAGAGTGTTAATGAAATGCTAAGAAAAAAATACACAAAAGAGAGCAAAGTTCAGAAGGGGACATAGAGAAGCAGAACGGTTTTGCTACTATCATATTAAATTTGTTGTTTTTCTTCTTGCTTAGTCATTTTTCAGTCATACTTGACTCTTCATGCCCTTTTTGGGGTTTTCTTGGCAAAGATATTGGAATGCTTTGCCATTGTCTTCTCCATCTCATTTTACAGATGAGGAAACTGAGGAAAATAATGACTTGCCTAGTCTGGCAAGTCTGAGGCCAGATTTGAATTTAGGAAGATGAGTCTACATGACTACAGACCGGGCACTCTATCCACTGTACTATCTAGCTGCCTTATTAAATATGCTTAATAATATATATACATTTATTTATTAATGATAGTTATTAATATAATAATATATATTTAAAAACAAGAAAAATAAGCTACATATCATAGATTTATGGTTTCACATACAATCCTTTCTGTCTTCCTTTATATATGAACATGTTGTTTGCTGGTGTTTGTCAACTCACAAAAATATTCACTCCCCAAAATACATATTACTGAATTATACTTGGCAAGGATTCTGATGTCTAATACTTACAGTAAATAGCTGGGGACTTAGAGTAAGCCCCAACCAAATGAGTTACTCTAAAATTACACAATTATCAGTAAAACTGTCTACTCATAGATCAGTTCCCATTTCTCAATATTAGTTCATACAATCACAGATTTCGTGCTAGAAAGGACCTTAAAGACATCTAGTTTGACCCCCTCATTTTAGAGATATATAAATGGGTCCAAGATCACTGAGTGAGTAGGTAACAGAGCTGGGATTCAAACCCTGGATCGTGGTTTTAAATCCTATTTCTTTTTACCATGTCTGCTCTAGATTAATCTGTCTGGGGAAACTTTCAGGAAGAGAAGAAATCTAGGCCATCTTCTTCTTTTTTTTTTTTTTTTTTTTTTTTTTAGCGAGGCAATTGGGGTTAAATGACTTGCCCAGGATCACACAGCTAGTAAGTGTCAAGTGTCTGAGGACGGATTTGAACTCAGGTATTCCTGATTCCAGGGCTGGTGCTCTATCCACTGCGCCACCTAGCTGCCCCTCAAGGCCATCTTCTGACCAAAAAACAAACAAGAAATTCAATCCCCCCCCCGCCCCCCCCCAAATCCCTAAGACCAAGTTGTAAAACAAGTAACTTGAAAGTTTGAACAAAAATATTATGACCTTGATTCTTAAAAACAAACCAACAAAAACTCTGATTCTGCTTTTGCTTCTGCTTATAGAATTGGGATTGTGAATAGGGTTAATAATACATAGTGGGCTAATAAGAGTGGTGGCAATATAGCTAAAGGATACTTGTAACCTGGGAGTATTATTAGTTTCATTTCACTTTTTTTGGTAGGGCAATGAGGGTTAAGTGACTTGCCCAAGGTCACACAGCTAGTAAGTGTGAAGTGTCTGAGGCCGCATTTGAACTCAGGTCCTCCTGAATCCAGGGCCAGTAATTTTATCCACTGTGCCACCTAGCTGCCCTCCTTTCATTTCTAATGTGCAGTGAGACTCACTTGGTAATGTTTGGCCTTAAACTATAATCAATGTCTAATTTGATTTGGTCAAGAGGCACCATTACAAAATTCCATTGTAGGGGCAGCTAGGTGGTACAGTGGATAATGCACCAGCCCTGGAATCAGGAGTACCTGAGTTCAAATCCGGCCTCAGACACTTGACACTTACTAGCTGTGTGACCCTGGGCAAGTCATTTAACCCCAATTGCCTCTCTCTCTCTCTCTCTCTCTCTCTCTCTCTCTCTCTCTCTCTCTCTCTCTCTCTCTCTCACACACACACACACACACACAAGAACATAATAATAAAAAAAAAACTCCATTGTGGCTCAGTAGATAGTACTACACCCAGAATTAAGAAGACCTGAGTTCAAATTGAGCCTCATGTGTGACCCTAGGGAAGTCACTCAACCCTTAGCTGCCTCAATTTCCTCACTTATAAAATAAGGATAATAGAACTTATATCTGAGGGTTAATGTGAGAATATAATGAGATAATATTTGTTGTTATTCATCCTTTGTTCTCAAAGAGGACCATGACATCAGGGTGATGTCATGACTTGCAATTAATTGGATTTAAGCAAGGCAGGGCTATGCATTGGGACAAATGGAGATGGTTCTGGATGTTTAAGGCAATTGGAGTTAAGTGACTTGCCCAGGGTCACACAGCTAATATCTGAAGTGAGAATTGAACTCAGATCCTCCCAACTTTGGGGCCATTGATCAATCTGCTGCACCACCTAACACACAATAATGTTTTGGCAGGGAGGGGCAATGCGGGTTAAGTGACTTGCCCAGGGTCACACATCTAGTAAGTATCAAGTGTCTGAGGCTGGATTTGAACTCAGGTCTTCCTGAATCTAGGGCTTGATACATTATCCACTGTGCCACCTAGCTGCCCCCTACACTCAATAATATTTATAAAGCCCTGTGCAATATTAAATTGCGATATAAATGCTAGCTCTTATTGTGAAACCTAAAGTGAAAACTAAATAGAAAGATAGAAAGCTCACATTCTACTTCCTGAACTCCCCTCCTTCACAATCATCCCTTAGGCAGACCTTAGCTTAAAAAGGCCAACATCTCCCACTGCATCTGGGGCCATCTCTAGTTGTCCTAGTCTATATCTTGCCACTGGATCCAGATGACTCTGGAGGAGAGAGTGAGGCTGATGACTTTGCACACTCTTGTCTTAAATCTACTTCACTTAAATCCAATTCACTACAAGTCATGACATCACCTCCTGATATCATGGTCCTCTCTGAAAAAGAAAGGCAAACAACAAAAACAACAATATTTCTCCATTTGCAGCCACCCTAGCTCATGTCCCCATCAGTTCTTGTGTAGACTATTACAGTAAGCTCTTGACTTAACTCTCATCTTTCTCCCTCTCCAATCTCAACCACACACCTACCAAAAGAATCCTTCTAAAGAATAAGAACTTACAAAATCACTTCCTAGCTCCAGAATCTTCAGTAGCTACCTTTTGCCTCTAGAATAAAGTATAGACCCAGATATACTTACAACCTCAAAAAAATAAAATACGGATCTAACCTTTATTTTTATTTATTTATTTATTTTTATTTTGGCCTTACCTCTCTATGTGACCAATGACTCAGCAGCAGACTTTTTTTGGGGGGGGGGGCAATGAGGGTTAATTGACTTGCCCAGGGTCATGCAGTTAGCAAGTGTCAAGTGTCTAAGACCGGATTTGAATGCAGGTCCTCCTGAATCCAGGGTGGTGCTTTATCAACTGCACCACCTAGCTGCCCCTCTAACCTTTATTTTCACACTTATCACACATTACCTCCTTTACAAAATAGCAAATTAGCCTGTTTGTGGCACTCTGAACTCAGCATTTCACTTTCCATCTTTCTACCTTTGGATAGGCAACTTCCTAGCTGGAATATGTTCCCTTTTCACCTCTACCTCATGGAATTCTTAGCTTTAGTCCAGCTCAGTTGCCTTGTTGTCTTGTTGTCATCCTTTGTGCTCAAAGAAGACCAAAATGACATCATGACTTCAGGACAAGGGACAGTGCACCAGAATGAGATTGATCAGACCAATACAAGCTTGGAAAACTACTATAAGTTGAGCAAAAATAGCACAGATGAACATTTGAAGGGGAGATGCCTCGAACGTGTATATCTCACATATCTTTTGAGCTATAGCGATTTGTCTTTGCTCACCTTCTTTGACAAGGGCATGCCATGCTGGGTAGTCCTATGCCAGTGTCTCCCATGTATCAAAATCAATGCCAAAGTCCTTCAGAGAGACCTGGAGAGTGTGTCCTCAGGTACTATATCCTACCCAAATCCTTTCCAGTACCCACAGTTTTTAGCAGCCTCTTCCTGTAACCCCCAAAATATATTAGGTCCTTGAGGGCAGGGTCTGTTTTTCATCTTGATTTTATATTTCTCGTTCCTAAACCAACATCTTATGTGTTTTACAAGCAATAAGTCCTCTTCAAATGAGACTGAATTGCTTTCTCTACATGAAACATAAAATCAGAACAATGTGCATTTTCTCTGCTCTCCACATTTCTACAACATGCTGCTATTAGACGATTACAGAATGAATTTAGAGAAGTTTAGCTTCACTTTTTTTGCCAGCAAGACTTGGCCTGAGGTCCCTTTACTAGGAAGGTGTTATGAAATGTTGTGAGCATGTCATATATTTTTCATTTGATCAAATAAATTAAAATTACATCTCTTGGAACCGAAGCCAAAAATGTGATCTACCATAACTTTAAAATATTGCACTTTGGCAATGTCTCCTGAACTCCAAATATTTATCTTAATGGCAATCTTTCATTTCTCAGAGGCCAAGCTTTTTTTTTTTTGGTCCAACAACCAAACCCTTTCAAGCCCCTGACTGACCACATACCTTATAAAAGGTACAAGCTTAAGTGGAAAATGTGACTGAAACTTGAAGTCTACTTAGTGAAACTAGAGAAAAGAAGAGCACCTCAATATATGATCTAGTCACAAGAAGCTACTGATTTTGGATTCATTAAAATTGAAACATACTGATCCAGCTCCAATTTAACGAATATTAATTGCCTACAATGGGTAAGATGTGATTCCATTCCATAAAGGGAAGTAGTGCGGTACAGTAGAATGAGTACTAGATTTGCATCAGAGAATCAGGGTTCATCCCTGCCATTGAAAAGCTGGGTAGGTAAATCATTTCATGCCACCAGACCTTAGTTTCCTTATCTATCTATCTATCTATCTATCTATCTATCTATCTATCTATCTATCTATCTATCTATCTATCTATTCATTCATCCATTCATTCTTTCATTTACTCATTCATTCATTTATGTATTTACCTATTCATTCATTTATTTATCTATCTATTTATTTATTTTACAGGACCATGAGGGTTAAGTGACTTGCTCAGGGTCACATAGCTAGTAAGTCTCAAGTGTCTGAGGCTGGATTTGAACTCAGGTCCTCCTAAATCCAGGGCCGGTACTTTATCCACTGTGCCACCTAAGTTCCCCCTAGTTTCCTTAATTTTCAAATGAAAAGGTGGAGCTAGATGATGCTATTATTTGCTAATAATTTAATAAAAATTTAATAATTTAATTTTAATAATATTATTTGCTAATCATTTGCTATTATGAACTGTGATCCAATTATTTCAGTTCATGTTATGAGCTGGGCATTTTAATGTAAAATGGTAATGTAAGCTAAGGAGACAAGGATGTTATAATAGATGAGGAACTTTGGTAAAAAATCAACACATGTTTCTCACAGAGGACCTTTTGGAATTTATTGTCCTACATAGAATATCACAGTGGGTTTTGAGTCAGATGACCTGGGTTGAAATCCTGATTCTATTGCTTACCTATATTATCTTTAGCAAATCACCTCATCTCTCTGGACTCCAGTTTCCCCATTTGTATAAATGATTAGATGACCTCTAAAATATTTTCCAGTTATAGATCTATGATCCTATGTTCTGGCCCCATCTAATACTCTCTCTCAGTAAAGTACACATGGTACCAACAAAGCCCTTCATGTGAAATCTAATCCCAAGAATGAACTTGAAGGAGCCTGGTGCAAAAAGATACCAGAGTAGTAAGTGATGGGCTCAAATGATCACACAAAATTTAGAGGGAACTGACATATCTATATGAACTACTCTCAACATGTCAAAGTATCAGTAGAAATGGTTTTCAAAAGAAAATACACATTCTTCACCTGAAAAGTCATCCAATATCACTAATAATTAGAAAAATGCGAATGAAAGCAACCCTGACATTACCTCATGCCCATAAAATTGGCAAAGATAGGAAATGGGAAAATTCATTGTTGAAGAGGCTGAAGGAAGATTGATATGCAAATTCATTGCTGTTGGAGTTATGATTTGGTTTAATCATCTTGATTTTTAAAGCTCTAATTATGTGAAAAAAAGTCAGTAAATTGTATATACACTTTGAACTGGAAGACCAACTGTTTAGAATATAGGCCAAGGTCATGATTATCAACAGAGTCCCATATGTACCACAATCTTAACATCAGCATTGTTTATGATAACATTTTGGAGATATATTTCTGATAAGAAAATGCCTGAACAAATTCTGCAATATGGATATAATGAAATATTACTGTACCATATGGAAGACTGTGAAGAATCAGGGAAACATGGGAAGACTTTTTTCAAAGTGATACAAAGTTTAGAAAGCAGAACCAAAAGAACAGTTTAGATGGTGACAGCAAAAAGGAAAATAAAACTGACATTGAGAGGCAATAAAACTCAGATCAAATAAACAGAGGATATTAGTAATGTACTTAATTTAAAAACATCTCCTTTCTTTAATATAAGATTTAATGGATATATCTTTCCTTTTTGGTAAGAGCTGGGGAAATATAAAAGCCAAAAGTGGTATATGCTATCAGTTGTCAAGTTATAGCTATCCTATTAGGTAGTTTTGCTTGTCGACTTTCAAGGAATGTATGGATCAGGACAGGACTGGAGGAAGGGGCTGTTTGTTACTGGAAAATGTCTATTGGGTCAGAAAAGCAACCTCTGAAAATCTATCTCTCTGTCTCTTGGTCTCTCTCTGTCTCTGTCTTTGTCTCTCTGTGTGTATCTCTCTGTCTGTCTCTGTCTGTCTCTCTGTCTGTCTCAGTCTTTCTGTCTTTCTCTCTGTTTTTGTCTGTATCTCTGTCTCTGTCTCTGTCTCTGTCTCTCTCTCTCTCTCTCCCCCTCCCTCCCTCCCTCCTTCCCTCTCCTCAGAAGGGTATTTTCATTTGGTGTAGGGAAATTTTGTTGTGGAAATTCCTCTGTCAAAGCAGATTGACAACTAACCTCCACCTTTTTGTCTTAGAGAACAGAAGGCTAGTCTTCATTTCCCTCTCAGCTGTCCTTCTGACTTTCTGGACTTCAACACTTTGCCTCAGCAACAGTCTCACCCTGGAAACTCCCTCAGGACTTGGGACCTCCTCACCCTGGAACTTCCATTTTGCCTTTGGCCTCCTCACCCTGGCACATCCCTCTGCCATTTCCCATCAGTGAGTTCCTCCTGGTGCCTCGATTTTGTGGAGTGGTCTCACCTGGACAACCTTCCTCTTCAGGCTGTGCTTCTGACTTTCCAGACTTCTGTATCATGCCACCTCTATTTCACCTCCAATTTTTCAACTCTTTTTGTATGTTGTCTTCCTCTATTAGAATGTAAGTTCCTTGAGGCAAGAGATTGTTTTTCTTTTTGCCTCTAGTTGCTAGGCAACTACTATGTACTTGATAAATGCTAATTGCTTGCTTGGTGCCTTCCAAAGCAGTGGATCTGTTTAAGTGGCCTTAAGCTGCTGGACTTATAGTCACCTAAAATGCTGAAGTCTCTTTTCCCATCAATTGATAATAAGCTGTCTCCCATATCTTGTGCAATTGGTATTTAATCTTCATGCAAAACTCAATTAAATAAAATCTTATTTTTTTTATTTGATAACATATTTAGTAGGAACAACTAGCTCAGAATTGGCATTAATCAGGATCCTATTGACTGAATTATTAGTCCAAATCAACTAGATGAAATGTATAGCAATAAATACAAAGTTTTACTCCTAGGTTTAAAAACTCCACCATACAAATACAGAATAGGGAAGATGTAACTTAATAGCAGGTCAGGTGAAAAAGACCTTTGAAAGTTGATCCCAATTTCAATGAAATCCTCCAAAATGTGACATAGCTGATAGCAAAGGAATGTGGACACAGGCTATATTAATAGAATATCTGAAACAAAGGAAATAACAATCCCAGTCAGAGCAGGTCAGACCACATCTAGAATATTGGTTCAGGTCTGGGCCTGTCAGTTTAAGAGGATTCTTAACAAGATAAGGGCAACCTAAAAGAAAAGTGTGTTGGAAACCATATCATATGGTTATAAAAACAGGAGCTGTTTGAACGAGATAACTAATGAGAAGCATTATCACCCTTTTCAAATACTTCAAGTACTGGTGTCTAAAAGAGGAAGAAGCACAGTCTCTTTTGGTATAGAGAACAAAACTGAGATCAGTAGATGGAAGTTACAGAAACATCAATATTTAAGAATCATCTAACAATGAGAATGGTTGTACAGAAATAGAATGGGGGGGGCAGCTAGGTGGCACAGTGGATAAAACAGCAGTCCTGGATTCAGGAGGACTTGAGTTCAAATGTGACCTCAGACACTTGACACTTACTAGCTGTGTTACCTTGGGCAAGTCACTTAACCCTCATTGCCCCACCCCTAAAAATCTTCTTAATATTCATCTTTAAATCCATTATTTTCTCTGAGTTCTTTCAGAAATAGAATGAGATACTTGACCAAGAAGTGAGCTCCCCATTTAAGCATGTATTAAAGCAGAGTACAACTAAAAGTATGTCAGGTATGTTGTACAATTAGTTCCCCCATTTGATGGGAAATTGGACAAGGGAGCTTCCAACTCTAAGATTTTTATAATAAATCAATGATTCTGAATAAATTCTCCTTAACTTTGTCTTCTTCATCTAGACCAGTGATTCTTTTTTTTTTTTTTTTTGGCAGGGCAATGGGGGTTAAGTGACTTGCCCAGGGTCACACAGCTAGTAAGTGTCAAGTGTCTGAGGCCGGATTTGAACTCAGGTACTCCTGAATCCAGGGCCGGTGCTTTATCCACTGTGCCACCTAGCCGCCCCTAGACCAGTGATTCTTAATCTGGGGTCTGTGAGTTGGTTGTATATATACCTATATACCTATATGATATATACCTATACCATATATACATATGTACCTTCATACTTACATGTATTTATATATGTGTGTGTGTACATGTGTGTATACGTGTATATCTGTGTATACATATATGTCCGTGTATACATGTATGTCAGTGTATACATGTGTGGTAAATATACATTTATATACTTACACATATACAGATATGTATTGAAAACTATATTTCAATTAATTGGTTTCCTTCATAATCCCATATATTTTATTTTCTGCATTAAAAAAAAAATTCTGAGAAGGGATCTGTAGGCTGCCAAGGGGATCCACAAGATAGAAGAGGTTACAAATCCATTCTCTAAGCTACAGAAACAGTTTTCATTTTCCAATTCAGTACTGAGCTCCAAAACTGCAAATTTTTCTTTAAATTTAATCACAATCCTTAAAAAAAGGAGCATTTAAAATAAAGAACCTTTAGGGTAATACCCAGCCTACCTTCCTGTCCACTTACTGCTTTTCACCAACAAATGATGAACATGGATTGCAACTCCACAGCTCATCTGATGCAGTAAGGCTTCTGTCCCTTAGAGCTGAAATGGGGAGCTATGGCATTATTCCTTCTGGCTGTTTTCCCATCTTCTACCTGGACAGATGAGTATCCCTCTTAGAATGCATTTGGGCTGCCTGAAGGGAGATGATTATGTGCCATCAAGCACTTCTAGAATATCAAATTATGGGTCTCCTGGAAATTCCTTTTACCTCTTTAAGGGTACAGCCTACAGAATTGGTTTTTTTGAGGTATAGTTGCTTGAAAAACTTTACTTTTCCCCCACTGTTCTCCCACAAACCTGGAACAAAGCAATAACTTTTCACCAGGCCTCCCATAGATTTTCTTCTGTTATCTATCACTTCACACTCTAGATGAAAATGTTTGCTTTCAGTGTCTTTAAGATAAACAAGCTGCCTGAACTGTTTGTACCTGTTCCAAAAACTGTTAATAATTCTTCACTCGTCTTCCTCCCCCCCTACCCCCACCTTCAAGTAAGTGGCTGGTTGAGACCAGAGAACTCCAAATTCTATTTATAAAGAGAGAGCAGACTTCTTTTTGTGGAGATTTTATTACACACTGGCATCAAGGAAGGCTTTGGTTTATTGGCCCAAGATGATTTGCAGCAAAATTGTGTCAACATAATGACAGATGTAATTAAGTTCACCATCCTTCCTGATGTTGTAGGAGGGGAGAAAAAGTCTGTAGAGCAATTTATTGAGGAAATGTAGTGATGGGAGCTTAGGGTGCTAGAAACATCTGCAAGATTGAGTGGCATCATTTCATGTCCAATATGATCGCACTCACTCACCATGAGGGACAAAACTGAAAGAAAAAGACATCAGGAGGCAATGTCTTATGTACTGACTTCAGGAAGGATCCAAGTGATAAGAGGATACCACATTGGATCTTTACATTGGTCCTTGTTTCAAGAAATGAGTCAGACAATGGTAGTGTTCCTACTAACCCGACCTTCCTGGAATGACAGAGGCTGCTGTGGCATTGGGCAATACATTTAACCTCTATTTGCTTTATTTTCCTCAACAATAAGGAGGAATTAATAATAGCACCTAGCTCTCAGGGTGGTAAAGAAAAAATATAAGATAATACTTGTAAATCACTTAGCACAATGCCTGGCATATAGTAGGTATGATATAAATTCTAGCTATTATTAGCTATTATTGTTGTTTCCAGTAAATGCTTTTCCTAGAAGAGCAGAGGCTCATTGTGAAAGTGGCAAAAAAGTTTAGGGTCTGTGAACATACATACTCAGCTGCAGAAAAGAAGTTGATACTTTTTACAAATACATACAAACTTCCCCTTCCTTTAGGGAACCAAAAAATCATGAATCAGCCATATATGGATAGGAACACAAGTTAGCAAAATACCTTTGGGGTCAAGGGCTATACTATAGATTCGTTAGTCATTCTGGCTACCTCTGACCAATTGCCACCCTTTTCTCTTTAAGTTCAGCCAATTAATTCACAAGTGTAAGATGGGAGAAGTATAGCTAGAAAGCATTTTATCTGAAAGGTACCTGTGAGTAATAATTATTATTCTTTTCAATTGAAATATTTAATAAAGTAAATATTAATAATAATAATAATAATATCATTATCCATGGGTATTTGCTTGTCAGGTAAGTGCTTTCAAGCTATTAAGTAGTAGCAATATGTTGTCGTTGAGTCATTTCATTTGTGTCCAACTCTCCAGTTTTCTTGGAAAAGAGACTTGAATGGTTTGCTGTTTCTTTCCCCAGCTCATTTTACCGATGAGGAATTGAAGCAAACAGTTAAGTGACTTATCTAGGGTCACACAACTAGTGCCTAGGCCATATTTGAACTCAGGTCCTCCTAACTTCAGGCCCAGTGTTGTATCTACTGGGTCACCTAGCTACATCTATGTAGTGCTTTATGATTTCTGAAGCACTTTATAAATCTTATCTCATAGCACTAGAAAATAATTACTATTTTTATCCCCATTTTGCAGATGCAGAACCTGAGGCAGACAGATTTAAGAGTCACACAGCTAGTAAGTGTCCAAGGTTACATGTAAACTCAGGTCTTCCTGACTCTAGGTCCAGGACTCTATCCATTTCATCTTTCCAATTTTAGTAGATTAAAAGCTCTATATGTTAATGATATAATAAAATTATCTCCAAACACTAATGAAATCTTCTAGCAATAGTAAAAGAGGTATGATATCCAAGATTGGAATGGGTTGGGGTAGGTTGAAGGGGTGGGGGGAGGAAGTGATAATAGTACTGCTGTCTCCTGCCCATATCAGACCATGTCAGGACTATTGGATTTGGTTCTGATTTCATATTTGTATGATCTTAGGTAGTAAGTCTGTCTCTCTGTCTCTGTCTGGCTCTTTCTGTCTCTGTCTCTGTCTCTGTCTATCTGTGTCTCTGTGCATGTGCCTCTTTCTGTGTCTATCTCTGTATCTGTCTGTTTGGCTGTCTCTCTGTTTTTAGTCTTTCTTTCTTTCTTTCTTTCTTTCTTTCTTTCTTTCTTTCTTTCTTTCTTTATTTATTTATTTGTTTGTTTGTTTGTTTGTTTGTTTGTTTGTTTATTTATTTATTTGTTTATTTATTTGTTTGTTTGTTTATTTATTTATTAGCTCATTCATCCATTTATGTTTTACTTTTTTATTTATTCACTCATTTATTTACTCATTTATTCGGTCATTTATTAATTTATTGGTTTATTCCATCATCTACTTATTTTTCTTGGTAGTGTTTTATTTTCCTTTCTAATTATGTGTAAAGATTATTTTCAACATTCATTTTTGTGATATTTTCCCTCCCTTCCTTCCCCCTCCCCAAGAGAATAAGAAATCAGATATAGGTTATATATCTGTTTGTATATATGTGTGTGTGTGTATATGTATATATACATATATATATATACATATACACACATACATATGTATATGCACACTCACAATCATGTTAACTCTTTGTCTCTATACCTCTCTGTCTCTGTTTCTGTGTATTTGTTTCTCTCTGTCTCTGCCTCTGTCTCTCTCTCTGTCTCTGTCTGTCTGTCTGTCTATCTGTCTCTCTCTCTCTCTCTCTCTCTCACACACACACACACACACAGACACACACAGACACACACAGACACAGACACACACAGACACACACACACACAAACACACAATTGCCCAGGTTATTTGGCCTACTCATTATCCCACTTTCACACTGATTGGCCCAAGAGCTTTAACAAACTGCTCCATTTCCACCCAGGGTTGGTTTGTCCTTCCTGTCCTTAGACAATGTACAAGCCTCCTGCTCTCGAGGTCTCACCATATTAATGGAGAACATAGTGCAGGCACCTGAGCAGCCTAGTCCTCTGCAGCCCAAGAAATCTATCAGCTTCCTTGGCACAAGGGAGGATAGACATCTACTACTACAACAAGCATAAGGAATACAGCTCCAATGCCTATGATCCAAGGATGAAATAACTGGACCTGGACAGTCTACTTATTTGGGAGAGTATCTATCTATGTAGCTCCCTCTGTTTCTTTGATGATGAGAATAGGCTGCCCTTTCAAAAGGTTTCGAGCCTTCTCTTTCCCCAGTAACTAAGAGCATGCTGTATTTCAGAGAAGATGGATTCTCGACTCACTTTTAGTAGGGCATAGAATTGAAGTTGTTTTTCAAGTGGTGGTAATTACACTCCACTTATCTATCCATCTTCTCTCTCTCTCTCTCTCTCTCTCTCTCTCTCTCTCTCTCTCTCTCTCTCTCTCTCTCTCTCTCTCTCTCTCTCTGTCTGTCTCAATGCCTCTTATGAGCAGGGTCAATTTGACTCCTGCTACCAGCCTTGTCATTTCCCAAATTCTTTTCTTCAAGAGACAGGATTACTTCAGTAGAAAGAGACATGAGCAGCAATGTAGATATCTGATCAGTCTTCATTTATTTCCCCCAAACCTCAGGACTAAACATGAAACTTTGGGGAAAAGAAATAGGGCTGGATGCTGGAAATCAAAGACCTTAGAACTCACCAAACTCAAACCTCTTGTAAAACAAAGGAGGAAATCGAAGCCAAGGGAGGTGAAGTGATTTCGATAAGGTCACCCAGTTACAGTTAATAAGTGGCTGATGTGGGATGAGAACATATATCTCCTTACCCTCAGTTCAGTGTTTTTTCATTATATAGTGCTGCCATACTTGGGAAACATGTTTAGAAACTGTGATGAAGTTGTGAGTGAGAGTTTCCCTCACCCTTAGATAGAAGTGATTTAACCGTGGTAGTAATCATAGCACAGAGCAGAGATGTTATGTAACTTGTTCTTGATGTAGTTTAAATATTCTTTAGTTGCTTTCTTGTAAACTTGTCTCATAACTGATGTCTTTCTCCATTGTGGTTCCATGTTCACCAAGATACTAAAAATAGTACCTTCTAAGCTGTAGGAGCCAATCAACTTTGAGAACCCTAAACATCTGCTTTTGGGTGACAAACTTGACTAAATCCCCAGATTGGCTGGCTGCTGAGCATAACTTTGTCCATATCCCTGTCCCCATGACCCATGTGCACAACCTTGATCAGGTGACTGTCTCAATTTCTCCTTTCTGTATCATTTATATTATACAATGGGAGGGGTTGGTCTAATAATTGTACTGTATAAATACTTAGAAGCCCTGTAAGGGTATAAAACCCGACTGAGCCCTAGACCTGGAGTCTTGTAGGTCCTACCCATGCCTTACCAGCTTTATTGTGAGACAGGTACCCTCTTTCAATAAACCTATTTCCCTATGTTTTGAAGACTTTGCTGTTTCTGTTCTTCATCAGACTTAGAAATTTTTGTGACAAAGCCATGGTAGGTTATAAAATTGATTCATTTTTATAGTCTCATTTAAGATTATTATGATAACTAATATTTAATATAGAGTGGTTTTAGACTTATAAAGCAATATACACACATGTGTGTATCTGCACATATGTGTATGTGTGCACATGCATGCATATACATATAACACATGCATGCACACATCTGTGTATACACATGTGTGTTATATGTATATGTACACACACATGCATACATGCACACACTATCATTTGATCCTCACAATAAGCCTGGAAGATGTGCTCTCATTAGCCCCATTTTCCAGATGAGGAAACTTAAGGCAGATAGAATTTAAGTTACTTGACTATAACTATTAGAGACCTGAAACCAGATTCAAATCAAGGCCTTCCTGACTCAAAGTCTAGCATTCTCAGTACCACATTACCTTACTGTCTTACACATCTTTAGTCAATAGCAACCACATTTCTTGAGTATTCAACCTGTACTAGAAATTATAGAAAATTCAGTGGAAATGGACACAAAAGAAAAGGGCCCCGAATCTCTTCCAGCACTCAAGTTCCATAGGTCTATGGGCTTATGCCTAAGGAAGTTTCATGCTTATTTTCTATCAACAACCTTTTGACTCCTAGAAATTTTTTATTACTGTGCATGAGTTGCTATCTAATCAAGTTGCTATAGGACAGATGCCTCATTCACCACCCTAGATCAGACACTTGGGACCTCTTACATGGACCATTGCAATATCACTTTAATTTATCTCTCTCCCTCAAGACTAACCTCTCTCCAATACAGCTTCTATACAGCTGCCAGTGTGTTTTTCCTAAAGCACAGGTCTGACCTGATTACTCTCCTATTCAGTGAATGTATCCCTATTGCTTCTAGAGTCAATTTCAAATCCCTGCTTGGCATTTTAAAGACCTTGGTGCATGCAGTAAAAAGAACATAGGATGTGGTATGAGGGAACCTGGGTTCAAATCCTCTGGGGCAAGTCCCTGAACTGTCCTGTGCCTCAGTATCCTGATTTGAAAAAATCTTGGAGGTGGATTAGACAGCCTCTCAGGTACCTTCCAGCTCCAAATGTTTGATCCTATAATGATCCCATGATCTTAATTTTTTATACATTTCAGAATATCTTGTTTTCTTCAAAACTCAGCTCAAGCATCACCTTCCACATGAAGACTTTCCTGATCTATTCAACTGCTAATGCCTTCCTCAAAAAAAGCATCAATTATGCATATAATTGCATATGCTATCTCCTTTAAATGGAAGCTCTTAAATATTGATTCATGTTTGTCTTTGTACCCCTACCCCTTAGCACAGTGCCTGGCATACAGTAGGTGTTTAATAAAGGTTTTTGCATGAATTTTAAAAATAAAAATAAACAGAAGCTCTTTTGAGAACACGAATTGTTTCTTTTTTTTTTTTCATTTTTAGTTCTTTGCTTAGCAAAGTGACTTCCAATTATTAGGTACTAATGAAATTCTTCTTAGAGCCACTAGGTGGTATAATGGATAGAGTGCAGATCCTGGAGTAAGGAAGATTCATCTTCGTGAGTTCAAATCTGGCCTCAGACAATTACTAGCTGTGTGACTCTGGGCAAGTCATTTAATCCTGTTTGCCTCAGTTTCCTCATCTATAAAATGAGTCAGAGAAGGAAATGGCAAACTCTTCTATTATCTTTGCCAAGAAAACCCCAAATAGGGTCACAAAGTTTCAGACACAACAGAAATAACAATAATGAAAAAAATTCTTCTTGACTGATTCCTACCTAGGCTTAAGTAAACTGAGAAGGAAGCATGAGTCTGACTCCAGCCTTAACAGTACCTATTTTATCATCAAACATTTATTGAGCTCCTACTCAATAATTGAATATGTAGGTTATTCTGTTTAGTTCTAAAGAGACAAAAAGATCAATGAAATAATTCCTGTGCTCTAATATGAGAATATGCGCATAAAAAGACTTCATCATCATCACCACTGCTTTTTTACCCATTGCTGACATTTATATAGCATTTACTATGTGCTAAGCATTTTGTCTCATTTGATTCTTTTGGGGGGGGGCGGGCAAAGAGAGTTAAGTGACTTGCCTAGGGTCACACAGCTAGTAAATCTCACATGTCTGAGGCCATATTTGAATTCAGATCCTCCTGAATACAGGGCTGGTGCTTTATCCACTGAACCATCTAGCTGTCCCCTCATTTGATTATTACAACTGCCCTGGGAACCATGTGCTCTTACTACCCTTATTTTACAGATGAGGAAACAGTAGCAGAGGCTAAGTGACTTGTCTAGCATCACACAGCTAGTGAGTGTCTAAGGCTGGATTTGAACTCGGGTCTTCCTGACTACAGACTTATCCATAATGCCATCCAGGGTAACCTGAGTTACCTTAAATTGCTTTTTATTTAGCCACATTCTCTAAAGAAATACCCCTCTGCAAGCACAATCACAAATGTATAAGACTAAAATAGGATAAATCTGCCCTGGGCTTTTATTGCACCAAGCTCCAAGTAGCTGAGCTTCTTCCTTTCAGACTGTTTCATCAATCACTGGAGAGGTTGTTCAATGATGCAGGGAGGCAGAGAAATCCCAAGTAGAATGCAATAATATAAATGCACTTGAGGATATGCGGGACTGGGAGACACACAAGGGAAGAAATCTCTGAGATTAAGGAGGGGGGAAGACACATAAATTTACGGTCTTTTTTATTGTTTTCTTTCACTCTTGGAGGTTTTCATCACTGTCAGAAACTCCTTATCACTAAAGGGAAGAGACATGATAATTATCACAAAAGGGTAATATGAGACATTGGGAGCACATGTGGATATGGGGAAAGACAATACTGCCCACTATGCCTACCTGATGGTGGGGAGAGCTTAGAGACTAAACATGTGCATATAGCTGTGAATTGTAAGAACTACCTCCATTTCCCCCACTGACTGCCTTATTATGTCCCTTTAAACAGTGCAGAGGTGCCCATATAAAGACTTTGGGCAATTCCCCTGCTATGTCTTACCATCAGTTTTCATCCAAGCAGGGGAGAGGGACTGAACCAGTGATTTCATCAGCATAGGGAACTCCCTCTACCCGTGCAAGTGAATGCCTTCTCTGAAATGTGTAGCCTTAAGGAACATGGAACACTCCAGGATACATGACTTCCCAAAGGTCACATAGCCAGCATAGATCAGAGATGGGTCTTGAAGTGACTGCTTCCTGGTTTATGGCCATATCACCATGTCACCCTGCCTTCAGTTCAAGCAGATGGCTAAAAATGTGAAATGCCATGTTTCCTAGTGGGTAGGAAGTTAGTATCAGAACTGTGTTACCCTGGGCAAGTCTTTTAACTTCTCAGTGCCCTAAGCAAAATCTCCAAGGCTAAATTCTAAAGTAGATGCCTACCCACACTGGGTAAAAGAGTTTCCTCAGTAGGAGTTCCCTAGACCAAAACAATCAAAGGTCTAGTGTCATTGCACTGCCTTGTTCCAACCTAGAGTGGATATATACACTCCAGCTCCAGGACTTTCATCCACTTTGACTACTGACTTCTAGTTACTCCAGTAGCCCATTTCATATTCAAGTTTGTCCACTGTCCTACATGCTCAGATTCACCTCACTTCTATGTGACTTTGAGCAGGTCATCATACCCCTGACCCTCAGTTTCATCATCTATATAATGATAACCTCTATTGTCCTTTCCCATTTTAAATCTGATACTAGTGTTTGCTTCCTCCCATGTATCCATGATCCACTGCTATCCATAATCCCAGCCATGGCAAGCATACAACGAAGTGAAATGTGACTCTAGCTAGACACTGTCTAAAGAAAGAATCCCAATGACATCTGAGACACAGCATTGGACTTAGAATCAATCAGAAGACTGAGATTCAAATCCAAGTTCCATATTAGAGCTAACTTAGTGTCCTGGACAAGTCAGCAAACCTCTCTGAGCTTATATCCTCATCTCTAAAATGAGGCCACTTACAATTGGCCTTACAGGGTTGTTTTGAGGGAAATGTTTTCTATGCCTGAAAGCATTATATAAACATTAAGGTAATAAGTAATTGTATTACCATTATTATTCCTCACCCCTCTTCCCATTAATTCAGTGTTTCCCAAGCCATAGATTGGCAGGATGAATAAAACTAGCTACAGTCAACCCCCTCTATTTCTCCTTAGATTTGGAGTTCAAGGTGAAAATGCCTGAGGAAGGCAAAATAGAAAAATGATTGAACTTAAAGGGATTAACTGATTGATTCAACAGTGTTCCTGCAAGCTACTCTATAATTGAAAGGCTTCTTGCCATGCCTTCTGTACTTCCCAGCCACTCCACATAAGGGGCCATCATCATTCCCGTTCCAACCAAATCTCCAACCATTTTTGGTTTTAATTTTCACTGCAAGAGTATTTTGCCATTCAGAAGCTTGATCCTTCTCCACCAAACTAGCAGGGCTACCTTCTCAATGTTCAATAGGAGCTGAAATTCAATAGTCTCAGTTCTGTCAATTTAAACAGGAAGAGGAGTTTACAATCCTGGCTAGAGATTTGATGGGTAAGCTCCTATTCAACCCATACCCACTTCAGAAAAGCTCTGAAGCAGAATTATAACTAGGACAGGTTAATGAGCTCTATTCCATGACACCAAAATTTAAAGGGCACAAAAACTTAACACACGAAATATTTCAGCAGCTTTGGGACCAATGATAATACCCAACCCCCCCTCCCACTCAGTTGATTTGTTTTCAATATTTCTTGGATTATTTTCACATCATATGTTACAAGATTAATTTGAGGGCACATGTCATACTACTTGGCTAGAAATCATTTGGGCTTCTTGCTAGATACTATTATGAAATGGGATTACTGAGCCATTTTAAGGACTAATTCATAGGCATTTTTTGTTCCCTCTGGCTTTATCACAACCCTTAAACCAAGCGCAAAGAGACAGAAACTGGCCTTACACTGGTAACTTTAGAATAATTGACCGCTCATTTCCACATCTGATTTTCTTATCTCATAAAGATGGTTCCAGTTCCTAGAACACCTATAGTTCGGTTTAACACTAAGAAATTTTTTGACTGCTTGCTCTTTCTTTAGAGGTCTGTGGAAGGGGAAAATGAGTTGGGAAAGAATGAAAAAGTTCAGAGCACCCCACCCAGCAAGAACAGCTGTAACCAAAAGGGAGAAAAAGAGAGAAAGATTGACACTTTCATTTGGAAAAGAATTCCTAAGTGTGCCATATCTAAATAATACCATTATAATCAATGTTATAAAGGCCTCTGAACTCCCTGACTACTATCTTCAAGGGTGATGGCCCAGAGATGGTTTTGCTTTGCAGCTTGGATAATTGAATGACTCATGACTTCTTATGCCATTTAGAAAAAAAAAAAGTTGGAATAAAAGCTTTGCCTGTGGCATTTGAACAAACATGGAGAAATGAAATGAAATTTCCCAAATCAGTTAGTCCCTGCCCTCAAGGAGGTCTGATGAGGAAAACTGCATGCCAACAACTACATACAAAACATATACTCTATTTTGTTGTTCAGCCTTGTCCAACTCTTTGTGACCCAGTTTGGGACTTTATTGGCAAAGATACTGGATTGGTTTGACATTTCCTTCTCCAGATCATTTTAGAGATGAGGAAACTGAGACAAAGAGGGTTAAATGACTTGCCCAGGATCACAGAGTTAGGAAGTATCTGAGTCTGGGTTTGAACTCAGGTCTTCTTGACTGGAGGCCTGGTACTCTATGTTCTGTGCCACCTAGCTGCATCTGATTAAAATAACCAAGGTCCCATCCTTAATCTGGACACACTATGTTTTATTTTTTCTTTTTCCATAATTTACCCAGTCCCTAATGAACCTCATCTCTCAGCTGATCAGGGTTTTACCAAGCTCTTACACTTCGATTCCCAGATTGACTCTCTCTATGAATACTGGTATTCCTATGTAAATGTTATCACCTGCTTCAGCCACTTATGTGAAAACACCACTTTTCTTTTGTCTTCCTTTCTTAATGTACAAGAAAAAAATCAAAATTTGGATTTTGAAGACCTATTTCTCTTCCCTTTCTGAGTTCTGGGGAGCTAAATTCTCCACCACTTCACTGCTTAACTCAAACACTTGGCGGGGGAGAAGGTTCATTCCAGCCCACTTTAAAGCCAGGCTTGAATGCCATCTGGTGAGGTGGATGAGGCCTTCCAGAAGAAATAAATATTTTTTTTAAAAAGGAAGGTACTGGCATTAAGAGATATTGGAAGAGGCTTTATGTAGAAGGATTTTAACTGGGACATAAAGGATGGAGATGAGAAGGAAGACATTCTGTATATGAGGAACAGCCAGTAAAAATGCCCCAAGACAGGAGAGAGAGTATCTTGTTTGAGGAAGAACAAAGAGTCCAATATTACTGAATTGAAGAGTACTTGAGGTGGGGGGAAGGTGAGGTAGAGATAATGTATAAGAGCAGCAAGGTATGGGAGTGGGATGTTATGAAAGGCTTTGAATCCTGAAAAGTCAGGGTTTTATTTTTTAATATATTTTATTTTCCCCAAATTACATGTTAAAACAATTTTAAATTTTTAAAAAAGTTTGAGTTCCAAATTCTATCACTCCCACCCTCCCCGCTCCCTGAGATTGTAAGCAATCAGATATAGATTATACCTGTGCAATCATATAAAACATCTCCAAATTAGTAATCATGTATAAGAAGACTTGAATAAAAGAAAAAGAATGAAAGAAAGTGAAAAATAGCATGCTTCAGTCTGTATTTAAACAATATTAATTATTTCTCTGGGGTAGATAGTATGTTTCATTAATAGTCCTTTGGGATTGTCTTGGATCACTTTATTGCTGAGAATAGTGAAGTTATTCACAATTCTTCATCAAATAATATTGTTGTTGCTGCGAACAACATTCTCCTGATTCCATTTACTTGACTTTGCATCAGTTCATGTGAGTCTATCTAGGTCTTTCTGATATCATCCTACTTACCATTTCTTACAGCACAATAATATTCCATCACAATCATATACCACAGCTTATTTAGCTATTCCTCAATTGATGGGCATGCCTTCGATTTCCAATTCAAAGTCAGGATTTTATATTTGATCCTGGAAGTGATACAGAGACATTGGAGTTTATTGAGTGGGGAAGGGAAACATAGTTAATTTCTTTGTCTTAACTATGATAAGAATATCCCTAAAATGGTGTTTCTAGGAAGTGAGTTCTAGCTTGGGCCAGCAGCAGACCAGGGCTTGAGGGTCTCATCATTGTTCTAAAACTCACAGCAATGCAGAGAAGCAGTTTCATGTGTACAGATGTTCCTGAATCAACCAATAACTTTGAAGTCTGCAGTCTAGAGTTGTGAGTTGCCCTAAACACATGAGTTTTCTCATTCACTTGTTTCCTGGCCAGCTTCCTATATGTGTATTCCTACTATTTACCATAGTTATAAAGTTCATTGGTGGAAGAGTATGACATGAGTTCATATGTATACTTTTATGTATTTTGTATTTTATGTATTTGTTTTAAAGTGTTACTTATCTGTGCTATTATTTCTTTGTTTTATTATTAAATAAATTAAATAAATTGTTATGGTTAAGAGATAAAAGTGTTATTATTCTTGAGGCTCTGGTTATGCCAATCAACATGTTGGATGGGAGCTCAAACATTAAAGTGGTGAATAGGGGAATATATTCCCCCACAACAGTATAATCCCTAAAATCCTGAGAAGGTTTGAATGTAACAGTATAGAAGTAGTCTATTAGGGAATGTAGACTCGCTAGTGTGGGAGTATATGTTAGAAGAGTGAGTCAAAACCAGAAAGAAGTATGTCTTACACACCTAAGAAAGAAGTATGAGTCCCCAAGTGTGACATTTTGGGGGATGTTTATACTCTACTTTATGTCTATATCCCACCTATATCACACATATGATATTATATAGTGGTTTGCACTCTGAAGAAGATATCACAAATCCATTTGTCTTGTTACATTTTAGGGCCTCATCTAATTCCCCAAATCCCATAAACTCTAGCACAACCTTACCTATGAGAATAGGGAAGTAGTGAGGCATTTTTAAGGTTGCAACCATCCCTGACTGTCCAATATAACCTAGCCATTTATTGCTCACTAAATCTTAATACATTGGTATCACATTGGAATGATGTTTAATATTTGTGTGACATTGTCATGATATTGATATGGGGGTACTATTGACAGTATATTGACATGACATTCCCATGGTGTTTTCATGATGTTAGTGTGGCTTTTGCATAATGTTCATGTGGCATTGGCATGGTAGTTATTATTGGTGTGAAAGTTGTATATTATTACCATGGCATTTTCATGTCATTTCAGTGGTGTTGGTATGGCATTGACAAAGTGCTTAAGATTGGCATGCTTTTTCATGATATTGAGATGACTTTAGCACAAAATTGGCATGCAGAATATTGGTGTGGTGTTTGTATGATATTGGTGTGACATTGGTATGAAATTGGTGTGAGGATTAATATTGGTGTGATATTGACATTTCATTGGTGTGACACTGGCATGATGTCTTCATGATATTGGTTTGATATTGGCATGATGCTTAATATGGGTGTGACATTGGTGCAATATTACTGTGACATTGGCATGACAATCTCATGATATTAGTGTGATAATGGCATGGTATTGTAATGGTATTGGTGTGATATCTGTGTGAAGTTGGTGTGACAAGGTTAGAAGAGAAATAGCAAACCACTCCAGCATCTTTGCTAAGAAAACCTCAAATGGCATCACAAAGTTAGACACAACTAAAAACAACTGAATAATCAGCAGAATATGGAGGCTACAACAAGCTAGTATTTTAAAGGAACCAAAACATAGAAAGCTGTGGTCTAAACAAAGACAAATTCCTAATTTGCAACCTTTGGTTTTACCTTAGCCAGCTGTCTCTGGTAGAAATTCTGAATCAATCAGCAAGTCTGTATTTAGCTCTTAATATGTACCAGGAACTATGGTAGGTATGGGGATACAAATACAATGGATGGAACAATCCCTGCTCACAAGGAGTTTACATTAAAATAATAGGGAGGTATATAAGTATGTAGAGAATAAATGTAAATAAAATCAATACATGGCAATTTGAGAGAGCTTGTACTAGCTGGTGAGGGGATCACGAAAGCCTTCCTGTACCTAGTGGTACTTGAAGAAGCACCTTGAAAAAAAAAAGAAGGATTCTGTGAGGCAGGTGGAAAAGGGGAATGCAATCCAGGCAAGTGGGACAGGAGATTCACCCAGGACATGGGTAAGGAACAGAGTACCTACCAGTCTGGGAGGAGGAGGAATGGAAAGATAATTTGGGCCAAGTTGTGAAAGGCTTTAAAAGCTAAACAGAGGAGGTTTTAGTTTACCCTAGAGACAATAGGGAGCCACTGGAGTTTATTATTGAGTAGAAAAGTGACACTGCAGTCAGCTCTGGGTCTAAGGAAAATCTAACTTATATTTAGGATGGACTGAAATGGGGGCTGGACATGAAGAAAAGAGACCAATTAAGAGGTCTTCACAATAATCTGTGTGAGAGAGGATGAGGACCTGAATTAGGGTGTAGGCTGTGTAAGTATAGAGAAGGGGTAGAATGCATCCTTCCTTTATTTATCAAGACCCTTAGGGGATACTGTCCTTCATACTCCAGGCTAGACTCCTGACTCTCCCAGACTTGCTATATAATGTCCCAGGAATCTTGTCACTGTGAAAGCTGGAATTACCCTCCCTCCCCTGCTGCCTTTACCTCAGATTGCCTGGTTCCTCCCAGAATCTTTTTTAACATAATAAACATTTTCATTCATTTATTTATTTATTTTAAAGTTTGGGGTTCCAATTTTTATCCCTCCTTCCCTCCCTCCCTAAGGAAGCAAGCAATCAGATATGGGCTATGCATGTATGATGTATGATTATGTAAAACATTACTACATTTGTCATTTTGTACAAGAAAACTTGATTTTAAAAAATGAAAGTTAAAAATAGGCAAGTCATGTCTTCATTCCTCTCGAGGTTGCACTCTTGATTTTCTAGACCTTCATCTCCCCATCTCCAGACTCCTTTTGCATATTCTCCCTTTAGAATGTAAACTCCTTTAGGGTATGAACTATTTTATTTCAACTTCTTTAGTAGAGTGTCTGGCACATAGTAAATATTTAATAATTGCTTGTTGACTTGGCTTCACTTGGGGTACAGTGGGTGGGGGGGGCAGAGTTAGGGTGGGCTGGCATTAATAAAAGTTTGGTTCTCCCAAGTTTGGCAAAGTTAAGCAAAGGTTATATTACTGAAGGGTATGGTGAGTTTTAAAGAATCCCGCTGGTTAGATGGTGCCCAGTTTCCACAAACTCAGATTAATAAGAGGTAACTTGTAAGGCATATTTTACATGCCCCATTAAACCAGTAGGATTAAGTCTGCAGAAAATATAATTACTTTTTGATATGACTAAAGCACAAAAAGCCCAGTCAGATGAAGTACTATCCCCTAATTTATGGGCATATCCAGGAATCTCTCAGCAATTAGCATCTTGACGTCAAAAAGCATAATATATGATAATGCTCAGAGGTACACAGGCCTGTAAATCATTGCAATCCTTGGTTTTACTAAGGATATAAACTTTCTCCTGAATGATCAGGCCACATGGCTTTCTCCACAAGCCCTTCTGCCTACATCATTTTTAAAGATGTTATCCATTCATGCTGGGATTTGAAACTCTCTTTGCTTCTTTTCAGAAGGCCCTCAGTAGTGGAAGCAGATGGTTCTGGGAGAGCTACTTTCTTGGGACCACCTTGACAAAAGAGGAGTGCAGGTCTGCAACTAAGTTGTGTGAATAATGATGCACATATTAATTACCTGGAAGTCACAATCAGGTGTGAAAACCAATTGACCTCTGCATTTTTTTTTTCACAGAAAGAGAGAGCTGGGCTTAATTATGTTTTTCATTTTTTTGTTTGAGTTGTTTTGGTTTTGGGTGGTTTTTTTTTTTGCAGGACAATGAGGTTTAAGTGACTTGTCCAGGGTCACACAGCTAGCAAGTGTCAAGTTTCTGAGGTCAAATTTGAACTGAGGTCCTCCTGAATTCAGGGCCAGTGCTTTATGCACTGCACCATCCGAGCCGGGCTTAATTATAATGATCAAGCTTGGACCTAAAAGAAAGGAGAACATGCACTGCAGCCCCCCCCCATCTCCCTTCTCTAGGAACATGGCATATTTTTTGATATTTTTCCCCCTTTTTTATCTTTGCTACAAAGGATGGCTTTGTGGGGAAGGACTTGAGTAGTGAAATATTTAGAAATAAAATATAAAAATGAAAGCTATCAATGAACATGTATATATATATATTTAAACATAAGTATATGTAATTATATATATATATATATATATATATATATATATACATTTTTTAAACAAACACTAAGAATATGGAAGGAATCTCAGGGATCATCTTGGTCTCATAAAGAGAGTGTTGGATTTGGAGTCAAAACAGCCTGGGTTTTGATCCTTTCTCAATCATTTATAGAAGGGTGTTTCTGCATAGGTCACTTAGCCTCTCTGACTTTCCAGTTTCTCATCTTTAAAATGCTGGTTGTAGAACCTACCTCCCTGGGTGAGGCTCAAATGTGATCATATGTGTCAAGTACTTTGCAAAACCTACAAATCCAGCCCTATTCCTCTCCACCCCCAGTGCCGCCTGAGAAAACTTTTAAAGATACAGGAAATGACAGTAGCCCAGGGAATGTTTGTTTGTTTTTTTTTCAATTGTCAAGTCTTTAAGAGTCAAATAAAAAGAAAAAAGAGGAACAGGAATCCTCTGGAAAATCAGATTCTGAGAAACTGAATTTTCTGAATAATCATAAACTTTTTTGTTGTTGTTTTTGTTTTTAATTTTAACACCATTTGCTGGAAATCTCTGTTATCTTTTATAAAACAGTAGTTGAAGATATTGGCCACTATTTCATTTAATAAGTTCCTGCTTGAGTTCAGTTCTAGGAAAAAAATATTATCCCCCAGATGAATTTGTCTATTACCTGCTGTCAAAAAACAAAAACTATGTGATCTTTTTGCCTTAAGTGACAGAAAACTCAGAGCCAGAGCTATTGCTTAAATGTTGCAATCTCAACTCTGAAAGCATCTTTTCCTTTTGCTTCCTTTAGATGTACTCTTATTTCATCCTGAAATGTGTTATCTTGAATTGTGTTTTCATCTGAAAGTTGCCTCAAGTTCTTAAGGAAGTAGGCAGGGTACAAATTCAATTCAATCATATGGACTATTTGTGCTTGACCTGTGTAAGAGACTTCCAAGCTTGTATTGGTCTGATCAGCCACCGTCAAACCCACTGTACCTTTATCCCAACATAGTGCTGTCATTTTGGTACTCTTCCAGCACGAAAAACAACCACTGTTTAGTGCTTACTAACAATAATTATTGTGCTGAAAGATGCAAAACTATAGAGTGTAAGGACCTAAGCTGGAATAGCCTCTCTGACTTTTACTACCCGTATAACCTCAGGGAAGTCATTTAATCTCATTTGGCCTCAGTTTCCTCATTTGTAATAAAAGGAAATTAGACTACAAGGCTTCGGAAGTTGTGGGGTTTTTTTTAGAGCTACCCAAATGGCCCTATAACTACTGCTTACAGGGAGTTTATAGTCTACATGGAGAACTAATAATTGCAAATAGATCACTAATTACAGCACAAACAGAATATATAAACACAGTGCTATGAGGATATAGTCAGTCAATAAACATTTATTACCTGACTACTGTATGCCAAGTACTGTGCTAAGTGATAGGGATACAAAAATAGGCAAAAGAAACTCCCTGCCCCCAAGGAGCTTATAATCTAATAGGGAATCAGCAAATACATATATACAAACAAGTTTTATGCAAAATAAATTGGAAATGAGAGGAAAGGCACTAGAATTAAGTGGGGTTAGAAAAGGCTTCCTGTAGAAGATGGGATTTTAGTTGAGACTTGAAGAAAACTAGGGGAGTCCAGCAAGCAGATATGATGAGGGATAGCATTTCAGGCATGGGAGACAAAGAAAGTGCTAACAGTCAAGCAATGAATTATCTTATCTGAGGAACAGCAAGAAGGTCAATGTTACTAGATCAAAGAATATATGTTGGGGAGTAAAATATAAGAAGACTGTCAAAGTAGGAGGGGGGCTAGTTCGAGAAGAGTTTGAAACTCCAAACAGAGGATTTTGCATTTTATCCTGCAGGCAATAGGAGGCAAGTAGAGTATATTGAATAGAAGAGTGACAAGGTCAGACCTACATTTTACAAAAATCATTTTGGAAGCTGAATGAAAGATTGATTGGAGGAGAGAGAGGTTTGAGTCAGACAGATCCATCAGCAGGCCATTGGCAATAGTCCAGACCTGAGGAGATGAGGGCCTACACCAGGGTGGTGGTTGTATCATATGAGAGAAGAAAGTCTATTTAAGAGGTGTTGGAAAAGTGAAATCAAAAGGCCCTGGGCAACAGCTTAGACAAGGAGGAGAGAGATAGTGAGGATTTGAGGATGACACACCTAGATTGTGAGTCTGAGGGACCCAGAGGATGGCTTTTCCATCTGTGGTTATAGGTAGGAAAGGTGGAGGGTTTAGAGGAAAAGATAATGAGTTCAGTTTTGGTTATGCTGAGTTTAAAATGTCTTTTGGACATTCAGTTAGAGATATCAGAAAAGCAGTTGGAGATGCAAGATTGGGGGTCAATTTGAGAATTGTACCCATAGAGATGGTAATCAAATCCATGGGAGCTGATGAAATCCCTAATTGGAGTGGTATAGATAAGACGACCCAGTACAGAATCCTGTGGGATACTTTGCGGTTGGATGAGGGTGAGGATCCAGAAAAAAAAAGGTCTGAGGAGTTATTCAGATAGGTAGGAAGATCATCAGGAGAGAGTGATGCCATGAAAACCTAGAGAGAAGAAAATATCAAAGAGGAGAGAATGATCAATAAGATTGTAGATTGTAGAGGGGTAAAGGAGAATGAAGAATGGGAAAAGGTCATTGGATTTGCCAACTGACACATCATTGGAAACTTTGGAGAGAGTGGTTTCAGAGGAATGACAAAGTCTGAAGCCAGATTGTAATGAATTAAGAAGAGAGAGAAGAGGAAAAGGAAGCAAATATTTTATAGATGACCTTTTCAAGAAGTTGAGCCACAAAGGGGAGAAGAGAAATTCAATTAAAGAAAAAATCAATTCAAAGTAAAGAAATTTAACTTTTTGCTGAAAATCTAAATTTTTTTTGGTCCATGTACAGCCTAGTAAATGTATGGGATCATCTGTCCCTGACCATTCTTGCTGGGTCTCAGGTTTGCCCTCCTAAGCTTTAGTGCTCACTGGACAAAACTGAAGATACAAGAGGAGCAAGCTTGAGCTGATTGCAGCCTGGCCCCAGACATTGTCTGGATTTGTTTTGATTATTTTCCTAAATAGACAAATCTATTATATCAGTTTATTCTGTTATAATTTTGATCATCTTCTTTTTAACTGAATATTATGGGAAATGGGGGTAGCTAAGAAAATGTCAGCTGAGCAAGCAAATTAATCAAGTCACAATTAATTGAAGTCGTACTCTACTTTCTTCCCTATTTTTTAACTAATGGACTTTTTTCTCTACCAATGCAGATGGGAATCTGCTCTGCAACTTATTTGTTGCTGTTGCTGTTCAGTCACTTTAGTCTTGTTTGACTCTTTGTGACGTCATTTTGTTTTTGTTTTTGTTTTTTGGCAAAGATACTAGAGTGGTTTGGCATTTCTATCTCCAGCTCACTTTAGAAATGAGGAAACCAAGTCAAATAAGATTAAGTGATTTGCCCAGAGTCAGGCCGGATTTGAACTCAGGTCTTCCTGACTCCAGGCCCCTAAGTCTATCCACTGCCACCTAGATGGCCTTCTTCTTTATACCATCTAACAATAACATTCTCTATTTGTGTAAAGCTGTTCAAAACATAGATAGTATCACATTTGACTAAGGTCTGTATTATTTATCCCCATTTTACAGAAACTGAGTTTTACAGAAAGTGAGCAGCTGGCTTGTTATCACATAGCTTGAAGTGATACTCTCAGGACTTAGAGTCTAACTCTAAATTCAATGTTATTTCTATTAAACCACCCTCTTATATCTAAGAGGGTGTCTAGGAGGATGGGGATGAGGATGGAGATGGGGATGAGAATTAGGCTATGGAAATAAAAAAGCAAGCCAGACCAGTCTCCAATAATAGAAAAAGGAAAATATGCCTGTATGAAATATCTTTCCATTTCACAATGAAAGGAAAAGCAGGACTCCCTCTTTGGGTTTTTAATAAGCATCCATTAAACCATTCACCTCCTGTGACTATAAATTTAAGGAATACATTATCAGGCAAAAGAGTAGGGAGGTGGAAATAATTCCCTCTAAAATAATTACCAGTATATAATTCAAAAAATGTTATTCAATTAGCAGCAACTAATGATAATAAACTTACATATATCATTTCACATTTGCAACATGTGAGCTATTTATATCGTGCAGAACCTATGGAAGAAAGAGGAAGCAAAAAGGGGACTCATCAAGGTCACTGTTTACTCTGGTCAAAATGTGAATCAATGTATTTCCTGGACTGTAGCCCAGGGCTAATGTTCTTACTTTAGGAGTGAGTGGAACTAAAAGGGGACCAAAGGAATAAACTGAGAACTCCAGTCAGGAGACAAAACCAGGTTGCTCCTTCTATAGTACAAGGGCTGTATGTGGACAAATAAGTGGCAAAATCCAGGCCATGAAAAAGCCACATTAGCAAGTGTCATGTTTTAGACAGTTCCCAATGAATCAGCATTTGACATTAAACTAGAAATTAATTAACTAATTAGGAAATTTAAGCATAAACTAGTTGGGAGTAGTATAAACTGTAATGATAATAATAAATCTTTGGAAAGTACTTGCATAGCATATAGAGAGCCAGTCTCAAAATCAGGATGCCCTTGGTTTAAACCTTGCACCTGACACATACTGGCTGTGTGATCACAGTTAAGCCATTTAACCCACTCATTGCAGCAGCCAGCTCTATAAGACTATAAAGTGCAGGGAGGTTGCTAATTTGTATCAATGGATGGAGTTTCCACAGTGGGAACTTCCCAGACCAATGAAATCACAGGCCCTACCAAAACAATAATAATGATTATAATAATGAAAATTATGATAATTCCTTATATCTCAGACAATTTTATAGTTTCTAAAGCATGATCATGTCTTTTATTTTTTTCTAAGTTTTATAAATACAACTGTAAGGTGAATAGGAGGAATATTATCATTTCCACTTGACAAATGAGGAAACAAATCCTATGAGATCAATTGATTTGCACAAGTTAACAAGTAAATAGAGCCTAGCTTTGAACCTGAACTTTAAGCCAGGGCTCTTTCCATCCGTGCACTGCCTTAAAAAGAAAACTTTGAGAGGCAATATGTAATGGTGGAAGAGTCCTGGGCTAGGAATATGTGACCTTCTGAAAATCTCTGCACTTCTGGGAGCCTCATTTTTCTCTAGAGAATGGGAATGATAGTCTTTCTACTACCTACCTCACTAGCTTGTAGAAGAAAGTGCTGTGTAAACCTTCAAGTGCTTTTACAGCTTGGTTGATATTAGAGAGAATAATGTATCCCACAAAGGGGTCACACATATTTGATTTCACATAATTTGAAGTTAAAATTATTTTTTTAAATTGGTTCTGGTCCAATGGAAATATGCAGTGCAAATTCAAATGATGCCAGCACTTCAGGGGATTCATTATTCAAGTTAATCAGGACCTAGCTTTAATATTATGAGTTATTATTATTATTAACCTATATTTGCCCACAAATTGACCTTTTTTAGGCTCCACAGTTCTAATGTCATTGCCAATAAAATAATAGTCAGTATCTTCCTCTGTGTCTCACTTCTTTACTCTTTTTGTTTCTATCTTTCTCTCTTGCTCCTTTGACTGTGTATGAATATGACTATGTCCCATTCAGTGCCACTATTGTATGCATTACTGGCTATTTCTGTCTCTTTTTCTCTGTGTCTATCTTTTTGGATCTTCTGTCTATTTTTGTTTTTTCTGTCCAAGTCACCCGCTCTCCTGCTCTCTCTCTCTCTCTTTTACAGTCTGTGTCTATCTCCAACAATTTAGCCTCTCTCTCTCTCTCTCTCTCTCTCTCTCTCTCTCTCTCTCTCTCTCTCTCTCTCTCTCTCTCTTTCTCTATGTGTGTGTGTGTGTGTGTGTATGTGTCTGGATCTAGCCTGTTAAATCTCTTTGTCTCTCTAAGTCTATCTATCTCTGCCTCTCTATTTATTTGTCTATGTCTTTTTCTCCATCTCTATATCAGGGTACCTGGCTGTTGTTTGTCTATATGTATGTCTCTTTCTTTTTCTCTCCATCTTTCTTCAGGATCCTTGTTCTTTCTTCTCTTTTCCCTTACCCTATAATGGACCACCACCACCCCTCACTTTTCATCCAAAGAAGCAAGAAAGATAAAACAAAGTCCACAGCCCGAATGACAATGGCTTGAATAAACAGCTATACCAAGCCCAAGGATGTTGCTGAATAGAAATGAGTGATTGAGGTCAAGAGCATTCTCCTGATGTCTCAGGGAATGCATAGGTATGTAGGAAATAATAAACAGGTTGTCTTCTGGCAGACTTGGTGTCAATTCACTGCTGAAATATTAATATTAGAATACAACTCTTCAGGAATATTCCCACAAAAAGTTTGGGATTATTTATAAAGAACCTATATAAGATTCAGAACATATTTTTTCTAGAAAGCTGATGAAAATTTAGTGTGCATGGGAGGCCAAAGGGTGCTTGGCCAAAAAATATGGACCAACAGTTAGAAATCATCTATAACTGCTATTATTGGTCACTATTTCATTAGACATACTTTCAGAGGAATCAGTCCCAAGGCCAATTATCATTTCTCTTGACTCATAAGCAGTCTAGTAACAGCCATACCAATTTATATGTCTGCATCACAGAACTTTGACATGGGACCACTTAGCAAAGTCACTTATTAAAAAGCACACAAGTCAAACATGAGCCTTAAACAGTCTAAGAGTTCAGCATCACACTATTTTCTACTTTATTATTTTCTGTCTTCTTCATGAGTCTCATCTTACCACTTCTTTCAAGTAGTTTTTTTAAGTTCCCTGAGGGCAGGGATGATATCATAAACTATTGGTTATTTTTCCCTTCTTTTCCTTTCCCTATCAGTAGGACATGGCTGGCCATAGAGTAGGTTCTCAGTAAAGACTGTTGATTAACCCTCCTCAGAGAGATATACTATGCTTCTTCTCAGAAGAGAGATGCATAAAATAACCTAAAAATATTGGAATTAAGACAAATGTGAAGTGCCATTAAAAACATCAAAAAAGATGTATGCCTTATCAAGGATGAGGGTCAGTCATGTATTGAGACAAGATGCAATCCTCATTGGTGGCTTTACAATGTTAAGATATCTAGAAGACCCCCCCAAACATTGAATGACCATCCCATGGAGGATTTAAGGGAAAATAAGGACAAGATTCACAGTCTCTAGGATAGCATGGAAGAATTGCCAACTGCATCGGGCATACTCATGTTAAGACCATGGAACCATTAAAGTATTAAAAAAAATATGAAGTCCCAGTGGATAATACTAAACCCTAGATCCTGGCCTAGCATTTGTGTGGTTACATTATGTTGTTTTTATAGCTCAGGGCAATAATAAAAACTTTGTGCCTAACCAAACTTTTTTGGTAGTAGCAACATTCTAATTCACTCACCCCTCCCCCATGCAAGTTAAGCTGTTTTTTCCCTGAAAGGTATTGGGATAGTTTTTGAGACTTTTTTGGTTTAGGAGTCTCAACTACGTTGGCTCAGGGTATTGATGTACTTCTCTCATAACCTGAGTACAAATCAGGGGAGAACCAGGGGAACTCCAGTACTTGGCAGGTAGATCACAATAGAAGCTTGTATCAACTGAACCAACTAGAAGTCTCAATGTCTTTATTTTTGTGGGGCAATGAGGGTTAAGTGACTTTCCCAGGGGCATACAGCTAGTAAATATCAAGTGTCTGATGCCAGATTTGAACTCAGGTCCTCTTACATCCAGGGCTGGTGCTTTATCCATTGCACCACCTCATTCCAATGCCTATCTTTTCTTTAAATCCTTTTTTTCTGCTATGGTTAAGCAAATCCCCCTTTGTTAACATCTGAATGACCTAGGAGTATCTCATTTTGTTCACATATGAGACCTAAAATACCAAGGGACTTTCCAGGTCTTTATGAATAATTTGGTTTTGAAAGATAGAAGATCTTTGCCATTTACATTCTCCCATGTGTGACATTGATGGAATTGGGGCTGAGCTTTATTCAATGTAAACATTTGGTAAGAAGGTTACTTATATATAATTCTCTCTTTTATGGTAAGTGTTTTCCTGGCACATGAATGATGACAAACATTGCTTTTTTAAGATTTATTTTATTTTTAATTTATGGAATAAAACAAGCATTTCCATAACATAGTACAATAAAAAAGATGTTTGCACATAAAACTGCAAATTTTCTATGTGCAACTTGCTATTCTTTTCAAATATACAACAAAATTACCATGTAAATTTCCTTACTTTTCCTTTTTTTCTTTCCTCCCCTCTCCACCCTAGAGATGGCTACCACTAGACACATATAAGCATATATATATATATATATATATATATGTGTGTGTGTGTGTATATATACATATGTAATTATTCTATAAATACTTCTATTCATCAATTCTTTCTCTGGGTACAGATAATGTGTTTCTTCATATGTCCTTTATACTTAATATGGGTACTTAAAATAGACCAAATAACTTATGCAATTAAAGTCATTCTTAAAACAATATTGCTGCTACTGTATACAAAATTCTCTTGGTTCTGCTAATTTTGCTCTTTATTATTTCATGCAATTCTGCAAACATTGATCTTTAGGTCTCCTTTGCTCAAGTCTCTTCCCACTTCAATACATCTTCCACATAGCTTCCAAAGTGATTTTCCTAAAGTTTAGACCTGATCATCCATAGCTCACCCACTCAATAAAGTCCAGTGGCTCCTATTACTTCTAGGATCTAATATGAATTCCTTTGTCTAGCATTCAAAGCTCTTAACCTGTCTCCTCCCTTCATTTCTCTCTTCTTACATATTACTCTTTTCTATGCACTCTTTGATCTAGCCCTATTGCATAGCCACTCTATAGGTCTTTCTTTCTCTGCCTCTCTCTCTCCTTCTCTGTCTCTCTCCCTCTTCTGTCTGTCTCTGTCTCTCTGTGTCTCTGTGTCTGTCTGTCTGTCTGTCTTCCCCCCTTTTGTATAATACCTGCCATATCTACCTCACAGTATTGTTTTCAGGTTCAGTTGACATAATGTATATAAAGCTCTTTGAAAAGCTTATATGTCAGTTATTTTTCCAGTTCATCCAAGTATATGAGCAAAACCACTCAATACTCGCCCACACACACCCCCACCCCCAACACACACATACTCACACACACCATTTTCCATACAAACCATGGCTACTCTGGGCATTCAAAAAGGAGAAAGTACTTTGGAAAGAGCATGAGACTAGAAGTCAGAAGGCCTGAGTTCTCATCTCAGCCATACCTTAATAGCCATATGGCCTTGTCTAAAATTCTTCCCCTTCCTGGCCTTCCTCATTTATAAAAACAGAAATAATCTACCTTAGGCATTATTTACTTTGTGGAATTGTTGGGAGAATTGAATGGGATAATATAGATAAAGAAGTTTTGACAATTTCAGAGTCCTATAAAACATAACCAAGTTCCAATGAATGGTTGGATTAAATTAATAGAGCATTTCTACAGCACTTTAAGTTTTGCAAAGCATGTTACATATGTTGTTTCACTTGAACTTCACAGACTCTATGAGATAGGTACTATTATTATCCCTGTTTCACAAATAAGGAAACTGAGGCTGAAGGATGTTCCATGACTTCCTAAGTGTCAAGGCTTCCTGACTCTAAATTCAATTTTCCATCCCCAGGGGGCAGCTAGGTGGTGCAGTGGATAAAGCACGGGCCCTGGATTCAGGAGTACCTGAGTTCAAATCCAGTCTCAGACACTTGACACTAGCTGTGTGACCTTGGGCAAGTCACTTAACCCTCATTGCCCCACAAAAAAAAAAGAGGCAAAAACAATTTTCTATCCCCTGAGCCACCCAGCTATCTCTAGGATTAGTGTTTTGGATAACAGAGGTAAAGTATGGATGCTACTAAAATGGAGAGTAGGGCCTGACCCAAACAGATGGATAAAACACTAAACAATTTCATTTGCTATATATAAGGTAGGGTATTAATACAATGGAGGAGTGGGGGGGGTGGTGGAACAGGGAGTAGATCTATCAACAGAGACAAATAAGAGTTTATTTGCTTTAGGATAGTCTGAGGTCTTCAGAGGCTCTTTACCATGTCAGCTAATCAGATCCCACTGAAAGTGAAAATAAGCTTTGTATAATGGAGGACCTTGGAGACATTAGAAAAAATGAGGAACAAATAAAGAATGGGTTCTATTAGGCATTCCTGTAATATTTATACATTAAAATAAAGGAATTCATTAAAAAATTTACCATATAATACAATACTTTTTAATAAAAAAGTAGCCCCCAATATTGTCTTAGGAGGGCAATAATCATTCTAAATGGTCACCTACATCATTTTTAATGTATACAAGTGGTGCCTTCAATACAGGAACATCATAGCCAAAGATGCCATAATGAGAAAATACAGGCACATTACACCCACAATCTATTTCATTATTATGATTGCTTTGCAACTATTCCACATTTGGAGAAAACATCTCTCATCTTAATGCCCAATCCTTCTGTTTCAGGCCCAGATATTGTATGGGAAGCAATGGAACAAAAATAGCGAAAAACTAATATGCAGCTTTCAAATTTTCATGGATCACATCAAATTTTGAGAGCCACAGGGGAAAAAAATGTGAGTAATTCTAGCTTCCTTTGTTGACTGTCAGGAGTTGGAAAGTTGATTTTTCCTATGTGTCCAGTGAGATTGTGTTTTGTTCTGGGTCCAATTTTAAGAAGGACATGAATGAGGCAGTTAGCATAAACTTGAGGATGACCAATATAGTAAAGGGCCTTGCATTCATGAGGATCAGATGAATGTACTGGCAATATTTAACATAGTAAGAGTTAACATTTACATAGCAATCTACAAATATTATATTATTTAATCCTCAAAATAACCCTGGGAGGCAGATGTTATTATTATCACCATTTCACTGATAAGAAAGCTGAGGCAGACAGAGGTTAAATGACTTGTCCAGAGTCACAGAGCTAGTAAGTATCCAAGGTAAGATTTGAACTCATTAGACTGTAAGCTTCTGTAGGGCAGGGCCTGTCTTTGACTATCTTTGTATTCTCAGTACTTAGCACAGTGCCTGGCACATAGTAGATATTTACTGAACATGTATTGATTGAGATCTTCCGACAATAAATCTAGTGCTCTATTCACAGATTTAGGGGGAAATGATAGCCATCGTCAAATATCTGAACAGTTGTAATATGAAAGAGAGAGTAAAATGGCTCTTTTTGGTCCAAGAGGGCAAAATTACAAACAGTAGGTAGAAGTTTTAAAAAGTCAGATTTCTACTCAACAGAATAAAAGTTCTAAGACTTAGACCTATTAAAATGAAAATGGACTGCTTCAGGTAGTCACCTCTCTGTCACTGGATGTCTTTAAGCAAACACTAGATGACAACTTATTGGGTACCTTGTAGATGAGATTCTTTTTCATTTAGACATTCACTAGACATCACCTGAGATTCCTTCCAACTCTCTGATTCTGTGTGAGGTGCAAGGTAAATATTTTAGAATGAGGTCTAGATCAAAAGCTTCTTAACCTGGTGGTCATGACCCCATCTGGGGTCACATAACTGAATGTGGGTGTCATGAAAAATCTGGCAATAGTAAAAGCTTATGTTTACCTATTTCACATACCTATATAGCCAGGACTGTATAAAAATTTCTGTGGTGAAAAGGGGGCACAAATGGAAAAAGTTTAATAAGCTCTGGTCTAGACAAACCAGCATTTAGAATTATGCGTACCCATACTTATTTTTCTAATGTCAACGATTCTCTTTCTCTCTCTCTCTCCCTTTCTCTCCCTCTTTCCCTCTCTCTTTCTCCTTTTATGCTCTCTTCTATGTATTTATATATAGAAAATATCATTTTGACTATACATATTTATATATATACAGCTATAGTTATCTATCTTCTTAGAGATCATAGAAAATATTAACACCTGACCATGGTAAACTATTAATCAGAGACCTAATAAATCCTCAGACACTCTTAGGCATGTTCTAGGTAGGCATCCCAAGAGGGGTTATCTTTTGTAGTCCTCAAGCCATGCTACCTTCTTTAGTTTTTCAGACTTCAGAGCAGGTATCACTGCTAGTCCTCTTTTCCAAAAGAAAAGCTTCTCTTCTCTTTCAGTATGGCAGAGTGAGATTTTTAGGGTTCCCCCTGGCATACTAGTATTCTAGCTCCACTGCCTCCACTCTAAAGCCTCTCCCTTACATCACAGTTCTTACTGTTCTCAAAGAACTTTGGCCACATATGAGTTCATCTAGCAGATAAGAACAGTTATACTCCTCTTATCTTTAAGTGTCTATCATTAATTCTGAGAAAGATAGGGTTAAAACTCACAGTCAGACATCCTATTTCTACCAGCACCCAAAGGACATATTTCCAGGTGCTATAGCAACCCTTCTCATCAAACTTGAACAAAATTCCAATTTTCCTTTAGATGCCTGCAGCCCTCTGGTGCCAACTAGATGGAGTTATTCAAATTGCTTAAGGAAGCTTCCTCTGATATCTAGGTTAAGGGGATACACAGAAGAAGCCAAGTATTTCCCCCAACAATGCCTGATAAATGAAAAATGTACAGTCACTAAACCCTTAAAAGGTATGGCTTTAGGAGTGCTAGAAAAACTCCAAGTGACAAATTAAAGTCTCCTTAACTGGTCTTATAAAGTGCCTAAATTTCTCCTGTTAAGGAGTCATTCCTTTACATGTGGCATAAGGAAAATAGAGACACTGTGGTAATAATATAAAACATATACTGTATTTGAAATCAAAAGACATGAGTTCATGCCCCAGCTCTCCTGCTCAGCTACAGTACACATCATCTTGAATAAGGACCACAGAAAGTTTATTTAGTGAAAAGAAAGATCAAGGTACATCCTCAGAAGAGGATAGCAACATCAGGGCTCCTACATCCAAAGCTTCCAAGAAAAAATATGAATTGGTCTCAGGCCATAGAGATGCTCAAAAAGGACTTTGAAGATAAAGTAAGAGAGGTAGAGGAAAAATGGGAAGAGAAATGAGAGTGATGCAAGAGGGTCATGAAAGAAAAAAATCAAAAGCTAGAAAAGTCGAATTGCCCAAATGGAAAGGGAGGTACAAAAGCTCTCTGAAGAAAACCAGTGTTTCAAAATTAAGATTGAGCAAATAGAGGCTACTAACTTTATGAGAAATCAAGATGCAAAAAAACAAATCCAAATGAATAAAAAATAGAGGTCAATATGAAATATCTCCGTGGAAAAACTGCTGACCTGGAAAATAGATCCAGGAGAGATAATTTGAAAATTATTGGACTACCTGAAAACCATGATCAAAGAAAGGGCTTAGACATCATCTTCCAAGAAATTGACAGGGAAAATTTCCCTGATATTCTAGAAGCAGAAAGTAAAATAGAAATTGAAAGAATCCACTGATCACCTCCTGAAAGAGATCCCCAAAGGAAAACTTCCAGGAATATTATAGCCAAATCCCAGAGGTCCCAGATCAAGTAGAAAATATTGTAAGTGGCCAAAAAGAAATGATTCAAGTACTGTGGAGCCCCAGTCAGGATAGCACAAGAACTACCAGCTTCCATATTAAAGGATCAGAGGGCATAGAATATGATATTCCAGAGGGCAAAGGAATTGGGATTACAACCAAGAATCACCTATCCAGCAAAAATGTGTATAATCTTTCAGGGGGGGAAATGGGATTTCAATGGAAAAGTGGACTTTCAGGTATTTGTGATGAAAAGATCTGAACTGAATAGAAAATTTGACTTTCAAGTATAAGACCCTAGAGAAGCATAAAAAGGTAAACAGGAAAAAGAAATTAAGAGGGATGTTCAAAGGTAAAACTGCTTACATTCCTACATGGGAAGATACATCTAACTCATAAGAACTTTTTAAGCATTAGGGCAGATGATAGAAATAAATTTAGACAGAGGGCACAGGTGTGAATTGAATATGAAGGGATGATATCTGTAAATCATTTATTTTTTGTTTATCTTTTTTCATGGGGTGGTTGTAGTTGGGTGACATACGTGGGGTTGCACAGTGATTGAGTGTCTTCTGTCTGAGGCTGGAATTGGGCTTGGGTCCTCCTGGGTCTAGTGTGGGTGCTTTGTCCACTGTGTCACCTAGCTGCCCCATGATGACATCTTTAGGGTAAAATTGAGGGGTGAAAGGAATGCACTAGGGGAGGGGGAGGCCTCTGTGGCCTGAGACCAATTCATATTTTTTCTTGGAATGGGGTGAAATCCCACATGAAAGAAACAGGAAAGGACTTATGGAGTGGGGGGAGAGATGGGGGAGGAGCAGGGCAGTAAATGAGCCTTACACTTATCAGAATTGGCTCAAAGACCTTAATTTCATCAGAGGTGGCTCATGGAAGGAATAACATATACACTCAATTGGGTGGAGTAATTTATCTAACTCTGCAGGAAAGTAGAGGGAAAGGGGATAAGGAGGGAGGGGTGAAAGAAGGGAGGACAGATTGGGGAAGGAGCAGTCAGAAGCAAATCTCTTTTGAGGAGGGATAGGGTGAAAGAAGATGTAAAACAGAGTAAATATCATGGGGAAGGGAATAGGATGGAGAGAAACAGTTAACAATAGTAACTGAAAAACATTTTGAAGCAGAGGCAAGAATGTAAGATGATGATTGATGGATGAATGGAAGCATGGATGGATTGATGATAACTGGATGAAGATGGGGGCTGATTGATGACAATGAGGATGGATTGATAATGATGATGAGAATTGATTGATAATGATGATAAAAGATATGGTACTTAGTTTGCTGGCCTATTCAAAAAAAATTCTTTATTAGGTATAGGGTACTATATAAATGTTATCTATTACTGTTGTTGCAAGAATCAACCTCATGGGTTTATTGTAAGAAAATCTCTCTTTAAAGTACTATATAAATGTAGTTTACTATAAAAAATAAAGAGCACGATGCTATCAGAAAAACCCAGAAAGACCTACGTGAGCTGATGTAACATGAAATGTACTGTATATGCAATAACATCAGTACCATAAGATGATCTACTCTGAATGACTAGCTTATTTACAACAATGAAATGATCCAAGACAACTCTGAAGGTCCTATGAAAAATGCTGTCCACCTATAGAGAATTGATGGTGTCTGAATACAGATTGAAGCATATTTTTTTGTTGTTTTCATTCCTTTATCTGAAGTTTTGTTTTTGTCTGTTTTCTTTCACAACCTGGCTAATGTGTAAATGTTTTGCATGACTGCTCATGTATAGTTTATATTGAATTGCTTGAGTTCTTGGGGGTGGGGGGGATGGAGGGTGGAAGAGAATTTGGAACACAAAGTTTTAAAAAATGATGTAAAAATTTGTATTTACATGTAATTTGGGAAAATAAAACTTGATGGGAGAAAAAAATTAAAAAGAAATGAATATTTACTAATAATGTGACTTCTATAATTTAATAATCCATGAGATTTTTATCATTTCAATGGATTCTTTTACAGCAAAAAGTTGGACACCAGCAAATGAGTCCAACCTCTTCATTTTGCAGGTGAAGGAACAAAGGTTCAGATAGGAAGACTAACTTGGCCAAAGTTACACAGCTTATTAACAGATGGCCCAGGACTTGAATTGAGTCATCCTGATTCCCAGCTCGATGCTCTCTATATTATACCATGTTGCCTCCTATGGTTCTCCATTCATAAGATCATAGATTGTAAGCAATAAGGGGCCTTCAAGATCATCTAACACAGCTCCTCATTTTATAGATGAGGAAACTGAGTCCCACAAAAAAATGAAATTTCTTGTTCAAGGTCACACAAGTAGTAAACAGAAAATCTGGCAAACTCATTCAGTCTGATGCCAAAATCCACTTGGTGTTGTTTTTCTTGGTTGTTTTTTTTTTTCCATTGCACGAAGTTGGCTGACTCTCCTCCATAAAATATAAGCCTGGCTAATTTTGTAACTAATTTTAACAGAACCATGGTTACTCACCACTCCCACAATTATCATTAGACCAGCTACCTTCATTTATCATCACTTGAAAGACCTCTGGCAAGTCTTACTCAACAGTGGTCTTGGGATAGACTTTATCCTTTGGATTTCTTACTAGAACAACACAAGATGGCCCAGAGTGGGAAGTAGTAAGAGAGCTGCCCTTTGGTGCTACCTTATCACTGGTCTGAGATTCTACCTATCCTCTCTCTGTGTCTCCTAGGATAAGAGACTGTTCATGTTGGATGGAACAAGAGACTGTGGTTCACCAAAGGTGTTTCTTTTAATCTAATGCTTAGTACCTGTCCTAAAGCTTATCTTGTCCTGCTCTCTGTTACCCACAAAATTCTTGGTTTCTGGTTGTCCTCCTGTCTTTTGTTAACCTGTCTTGCTGTTTTTCAGCTCCTGGCTAATTACTAATTATCCATACTATAAATATCCAGTTCTCTGCCTTTGGGTATCTGTGCTTTCCTGATTCTTGTTTTTCTAGCAGGGCCCAATGTTGTTCTGATATTTGCTTATTGCATGTATCTCCTGCTTCTTTGGTTACAACTTCTTATTCAGTTCCTTTGACCAACCAGAATCCATAACCTGACACAACCATTTTGTTAGTTTAGATAGTTTGTTTGGTTTGGGACTGTAGCTGTGATTTCTTCAACAAAGGAAGGTCCAAAGGAAAAATTCATCTGCACTTGTTCTACAACTTAGGGTCCAAGAGAATTTCTGAGGAGTTAAGTGACTTGCCCACAGTCACACAGCCAAGATGTGTCTAAAGCAAAGAACTAAAAAGTGATGCTACCAAACCACACTTATCTTATACTGAAGCCTGCCTCCGTGAATGGAGGTCTCAGCTTCCCTGACAAAGGCAAATTACATGTGCTTCCCTCAATCAGATTGGAATGCAGTGCAGCAGAACACATATTCCATTCAGTTTGTTTCTTATGTTGCTTTAATCAGGACAACCTGCAAATTAGCAGGTGTCTGGCTTGTGAGGGGAGGAGTTGAGGAAGTTTCTCCACAAGAGTTGCAATGAGGATAATGGATGGGCTTGAGAGAAGTTGTTCATCTTTGTCGTTGCAGGAGCAGACATCTTCTAAATGAACTGTGGAAACGTGACTGGAAAGGGAAAAGGAAACCTTTTCTAGAAGGAGTGACACATGTGGAGAACATTTAAAAGATGAGCAGATGATGAGATCTTCAGGCTAGAGGAACTGGTAGAGAGAGGCTTGGTAAGGAAGAACAAATAAAGGTCATTCAGTTCACTGTCCTTGTCACTTCATGGGAACACAAAAAATAAGGGAGATAAGGGTGAGATATTGAGTGTGAGACAGAGTCTGTTAGAGACAGAGGGGGGTGTGGCAGCCATCCTTCCTGATGTGGTCTAAAGGTTCACACATTTTAGAGTCTTTCCAATAGTCAATTCACTCTGGTCATTGTCATCCTGATCTGGCTTTTCCCCTAGCTTCATTTTAATCCAATCAACTTCAGCCTTTTTTTTCTGTTCAGTCTCAATGACTTTATTCAAGGCCTTAGTTCTCCAAATCCATTCCCCAGTTCCTTACTCCTGGAATACCTGACCATAAGTGAATGGTTCATTTTTCTCCTTTCCCCAAAACCCCACTAAGTTAGACTCCTTACCAAGAAAGAAAACACATAATTATCCACCTATCCCAGGTAGCTGCTGCCACCAGAATAGTCCAGTTTTTCCGGCCTATTCTGGTTTATGTACGTCATGAGGGTCAAGATGCCCTAACACACTATTGTTATTATTGTTATTATTATTAATTTACTACTAATTATTATTATTATTATCCCATTAGAGGAGAGCAATAAATTTAAGCTATGCACCATTTTAGTGTTAGAGATAAAAAGAAAAAGTAAAAACAGTGCTTTCTCCCAAGAAGCTTATATTCTAGTGAGTGTGTGTGTGTGTGTGTGTATATAATACATAAATATACAAGATACAACCAGAATAGAAGGAAGATGCCTTCTTAAATAAGATCCAGCACATACAAAGAGATGTCAATGTGCTTGACTGATGTGAATTTCCTGTATGGGAGAGGCTAGAGAGTCTGCTTCCAGGAGAGTTGTGATAATGTGATAGAAATGCCTGTGGGCACATATGCAGACATGCTGTAGACTATAAACTCTGTGAGGGCAGAGACTGCTTTCTGCTTCATTTTTTTTATCTCCAGCACTTAGCATAGCACTTGGCACAAACTAGGCACTATGCTTACTGATTGTTTGACTGATTGGTTATAGATGGTTCTAGCCTGCTAATGATGTAGTTAGAAGGAGACTTTTTTGACTAACCATGTATCCAGAAATGGGTATGCCTTAGTTGGCTTGGGCAATTCTTTTCAGCATTTGGTTTGGTTGTTCAGCTTTGGTGGATCTCTGACTCCTTCTAATCACACTGTCCATGTCCAAGGCCATGTGACTCTTTGAATACAAGCTTATGCTTTTTGCCACCCTTGGCATTTTTTCTTCTGTTTTAGACAAAAGTAATGTAAGCATCCTAACTTCTTAGTTTTGTAGTGGTTCAACATCAATTCCCCAAGAGGCAAAGATATGAATTTGATGGATACAATGTTATTTAGGAACAGCATGAGCCCAACTTTCTCAGAAACTGAGGTGGGATAGGGAATAATATGCCCTTAAAGTGTTGAGAGAAATGTTAATACTTTTGCTATTGCTGTAATCTTCAAAGTAAATATCCTTTTGTAAAAGCTAACTGATATTAAGTGGTTAAATGGAACTGGATTGTTAATTACTGGTACATATACAACAACAGTATATATGGAGAGGGTGGGAGTGAGACAACCAATGAGAATTCAAGCAGATGGCATTAGTGAAAAGACACCCCAACCCCTCAGGGCACCTTAGAACCCAGGGGAGATATAGACCTCCTGGCTCTGGGAGAATGAGGCCAGAAAGTACTTACTATATTTCTCTGAAGAGAGGAAGGCACTAGCAGCTGGTAGGACCAGAATGGAAAATTTCTATGATTCTTCAAGTTCCATCTCCCCCTAAAATCCTTCCCTAACTAATTAGAAATGGAAACCATAAACCCTCCTTGGCCTAATACAAATAAGAATAATTCACTTTTATTTAGCCCTGTATACCATAGCAGATTTGCTACAGTTCCAGAGTTTAGTTTTCCCCTTTACATGATCAGGAATTCAATCAGTTCACCCAAGGGTGACCAAGCCCTGCAAGACAGATTCACACTAACCACACTCCTAAAAGACTAAATTATCAGCCAAAAAACTAATTGTTTAATTTACGCTGGAAAATAGAATTGCCAAGAAGATTAGAATATTTGTCAACTGGTCAACTTTTTCTTCAGTATAATAATTCTTCATACTCTTCTATCACCTTAAAGCTTACAAAGCACTTTTCTCAAAAACAATCCTGGGTGGTAGTAGTACAAGTATTATCTTCCCCATTTTGCAGATGAGGAAACTGAGAGAGTAAAATGCACGTCTCAGGTAGTAAGCTGGTAAGTGACAGATCTTGGAGGTAAACTCAATCCTTTGCTGCACTTTAAGTCCAGTGATATTTTTATAATTCCACAGGTTCCATCCTCATTTTATTTTGTTTGGTTAGGTTTTTTGGGGAGACAATTGAAGTTAAGTGACTTGCTCAGAGTCACACAGCTAGTGTGTATCTGAGGTCAGACCTGAAGTGAGATCCTCCTGACTCTAGGTCAGTTGCTCTATCCACTGTGTCACCTAGCTGTTCCCCTGCTAATATTTCATATCAATTCATCAGGGTCTCCCTCAATTGCCAGCCCCATCATTCTGATGCACATTGTAGATAAGATAAATATGCTATTTGTCTAAATGACTTCATTCACTTCCTTTGATTTTTTGTAAACTGTTTGCTGTACACATTACACAATGGTCACAAGCAGAAAAGTTTTCTTTAGAAACCAATGTAGGAGACCATACTGATAATGCCACAAGATTAAAAAGAACTTAACATCAGGTGGTAAGATTTGGAAAGGGCAATCTGCCAACCCATTAACACCATTCATAAAATCTTATAGAATGGTAGAATTAGAATTAAGGGCAACTAGGTGGTATAGTAGACAGAGTACCAGGACTGAAGTCAGGAAGAGTTCTCTTCATGAGTTCAAATCTGGCCTCAGATACTTCCCAGCTGTGTGACCCTGAGCAAGTCACTTAACCCTGTTTGCCTAAATTTCTTCATCTATAAAATGAGCTGGAGTATAAATGGCAAATCAGTCCATATCTTTACAAAGAAAACCCCAAATAATGTCACAAAGAGTCAGAGAATGACTGAAAAAGATTTTTAAAATAACAATCATCTACTCTAATGTCTTTATCTTGCTTTATTCAACCCAGGAAAGTAAGGCCCAGAAAGGGGAGACCCACAACTGGTTAGTTATAGAGCCATAACTAGGACCTAGATCTCATTTCCTATTTAATGCTGCCACCCACTATAGGAAAAGAATAATTGTTGTGTTAGGTTCATCAAAGTTTTGAGAAAGGGAAAGTAACAATTAGAGAACTTTAACAAGAGGGATCATAATCATCACCTAAGGGAATCCCAAAAGGATTCTTTGGAATTGTTGAGTACTTGAATTGCTATGGGTTTTGACCTCTGAAACTCTCATTTCCAATGGATACCAGACAATTTCCCCATGAACAGAGGGTTCTGTCTTCATTTCTCCTTCTTGGGTGACAAAAGATAATTAGGATTTGCCCATAAGCACACAGTGTGAAAAAGGCCAGATTTTTATGAAATTCCAATCAACATATAAAAACTCCTTGTGGGTATAATAGGAAAAGCCACTATTTATTCTACTTCAGAGAGAACTTGGTTTTTAAAAGGAATTTTTTATGAACAGAATTTTTTAAAGGAAGCCTGTTTTTATAGGTAGAAAACCATACAAATTAGTCTTTTTCAAGTTCTAGCTTCATCTAAATTTCAGTGATTGTTATCAAACATGTATTATTTATTGCCAACAATCAAACTGCATAGAAACTAGACTGAGCTATTCAAATTCAGTCTTATCTGCACATCAGAAATGAAACAATTTAAAGCCCTTTTGAAGAGAAAAAAATTCACTTAATCCAAAAGATTGTGTACACATACTTGAGTTCACTGCAGAATTAAAATGGCTGAGCTATCACCTTGCCTGGTGGGGCTGATAATGAAATGTCAACAGACCCTTAAGAATGGAAGTGCTCTAGAGGTGACATAACACATTGTCAGGAGGTGATCCTTATCTATCTATCTAATTGTGCTTTTATATTCCCTTATAGATTCTCTCAGCCTTCTAAATATTTTCTTGGGTGGGTAGAAGACATGCAGTCTTTTTTTTCAAAGCAAAAATGGGTTAGTAGAAAGCGGTCTTAGTTTGCAGAAGGAAAAAAAAATCAGAGCCTCCCGTCCTTCACCTCCCCCTCTCCCCCCAAAAAAGTAGAGTATCCAAATATTTTCTGGGAGATAAAATTAACACAATTTTTGTTGTTTTTTAGTGTCTGACTCTATGTCCCCATATGGGGTCTTCTTAACAAAGATACTGGAATGGTTTGCCATTTCCTTCTCCAGCTCATTTTTAAAGATGAGAACATGTCCAGGCTTACAAAGCAAGTAAGTGTGTGAGGTCAGATTTCAAGTCAGGTCTTCCTGACTCCAGGGCCTTTGCTCTATGCATGGTATCACCTAGCTGTACTAAGTAGCATCATTAAGTTGGACCTAAATGAAGTCAGGTCTCAGATATTTGAGGGATTATAGCAACATTTTGGAGAGGTTATTTGGCCAGACCACAAACAGAATTTCTGTGTTTACATTTTTGTTTTATCTCATTTACTATTCGAGTTACATCTATCATCTTAATCAATCAATCAGCAGTTAAGTGCTTCTCCTCTGCCAGGTACTGTACTAGGCACAGGTGTTAAAAAAATAAAAATGAAATTGTATCTTCCCTCAAGGAGCTTACAAGCTATTAGGGTAGATACCATACTCATAAATAAATAACCATAAGTGAAATAAATACAAAGTAAGGTTTCCATTTTTTCCTCTAGTTTTCTACCTTTCAACGACAACAACAACAACAACAATCTGTACCTTGTAGGGAGGCCATTTGTGTTGTCCCCAAATGTATCCCCAATAGAGCTGAAAATAACACAAAGTCAGTCTTGCCTTAGGGTGACAACCTGGGGAGGAAGGAGGAAAGGAGAGAAATGCTTCCTTCTTGCAATAATCATGGTAACTGGGAGGTAGAAGACAGCTGAAAGGAGAAAGCATGCTCCCTCCCAAAGGAAGAAAAGGCTTAGACTGGGGGAAAGGAAACATAATGTCCTCTCTCTCACCTGATCCTGGCTGTCAGAACTTAAGTTTCTCATTGTGTTCTCACCCTTTTCCTGGGACCCACCTTCTACCACCATTGCCCTGGCAAGACTGTACTTGACCACAACAGTCTATAGGCCCCTACATAGGGCACCTGAGATTAGAGGTGATCAAGATCTATGCCAACCTAAGGTTGTCTCAGTGCAGTGACCTTTGTCCCACCTACTTTGGGCTATCTTGCCTCATAATGATGCCTTATGATGTCTAAGCTATTTCATGAACCCAGCCTTCTGGTTGCATAATTAGGACTTATATCCCCTTATCTTGCATCTCCTGCACCCTGAAGTGGTGGGGCAGATTTGCTAATGGACTCTGGCCATGATTAATTCCCTTGACTAAGGGTGAGCAAAAAAAGGGAGCATTTAGAAAGTATTGTAGCCCTTATATAAGTCCACCAGCATACTCAAAGCTCTGGCTCCATTTTCCACCTGAGGATCATCCAACCGGTTATTGTCACTTCCCCCATCTGAGTTGATTCTGGTCCTGAATATGTACTGAATAAAGATTCTTGGTAAACCTGCTTCATTGAGCTCCTTCCGGCCACCATATTTTCTACTGCGCTCCAAGTGCCTCAATCGTCCCCTTACCATATCTGACCTACGGCACAGACAAGAGATTCTCCTCTGTCCCCCACTTCCCAAGCAGAGCCAATAGAGGGCAAAACACTCAGGTCCTCTGCTCTCCCTTTCCCACCTGTGAATTTTCCCAGGGTACAAAAATTCTAGGTACAGCTCTGATCCCCAGATAAAACTGCAAGATGACACTGTCTCAGATTCAGTCATAAGACAGTCAACTTGCATTCATGAAAGAGCAGAAATACTGAATCAGTAAAGGAAGCTTAAACTGAAGAGTGAGAATAAAGAGGAAAAAAGAGACAGAGACAGAGAGAGAATGGAATGACTGCATGGGATTATAACCAGAGAAATGCTGGGGGGAAGGGGGGAGCAGGGGGTGATCCTAATGTCTTCTTTGCTGTGCCCAGGAGAATCATTAAAACTCCAATGGTACAGCCCAGTTCCCATACTGTGACCCTGCTGCCCAGCCGAGTTACTAAGATATTTTTTTTTGGTCAGGAGACAGAGGTTTATAAAAGCAAAGAATTTGCTGATTTCCTCTCCTGCAGCTCAGGAGAGAGAACAGAGAGATTGAACTTCACCTTCGAGGACTAAGGGGTCATAATCACCCTTAAGGAGATTGTGATTTATATTCAATGTGAAAGAGGAGGAAATGTGAAAAAGGAAAGGGGAGTTTACAAATAAGTGACTGGACTATGTGCAGCTTCTTCCATGACACCCATAACATTGAGAAAGGGATTATGCCTGCCTATGGCTGCTATTGCTTGTTATCACTATGCTTTTCCTGAATAAACTGGTGTGCTTTACTGGGTGTGATAAGAAGACTAAGTGATTAGTTAACACCTGGGTACAAAAAGATAAGTTTCAGGGAATAGGCGCTCCATCAAGAATTAAGCAGGACCTAAGGTTATAAAAAGGCAATATTGGAAACATTGTTATGTCCACGATGCTGTTATATATACATTAGTAGTAGTAGTAGTACTCTTCTCACCCACGATCATTCTTGTGGGTTCCTCTGACTGACTGATTTAAAGTACCTTTTAAAACAATATTCCAAGTAGAAAGATTATTGAACCAAGAAGGAGTCAAGACCTGGGTTCAAAGTAACATTTTTACAAGACCTATTTCTTTGTCTGGACCTGGGTTTCCAATATCTAAAAAACTAGGTCAGACTAGGTGAGGTCTGATGTCCCCTCCTTTTCTAACATTCTTTGTGCTATGCTAGCTAGCTAGCTATGGAGAAGTTATCTTACATGCCACAGAATTTCTTTGGGGGAAAGGAAAACACACTCACATCCATAAAAACTAGAGATAGTTGACACCAAGATTGCTTTCTTCTTTAGGGAAGGGGCCTGTTTTCAAAAGAAAAGGGAGCTACATTGCTAAGACTGACAGGCAAGTAGCAGTAGAATAGACCATGAAGGCTAGCATGGTGAGTAGGTACTAGGTTTAAGGGAGACAAAGATTTAGGCAAACTTTTTTTTTCCCTGAAGTTATTGAAAGAAAAGTCATTTAAAAGATACTTTAAGTAGAATGTGCTATGCAGATGAGAGAGAGACAGAGAGACAGAGAGAGAAAGACGGAATTTATTCAGAAGAAGCCAGAGCAGAAATTCAATAAAATGAATAGGAAATGCACTTTGGAGGGGGGAAGAACCACCGCTTATTAGACTAGAGGAGTGAGAGTAAAGAAAATCAAAAAGGGGAAATTAAAAAGGAGGATGTGACAAAAGGCAAGAGAGGACCCCATTGCAATGTGCTGGCAATGGAGACAAAGAAGAAAATACCTTTTTGAACTCCTAAATAGCAAGAAGCCAGAAAATTAAGAAGCAATCTCATAATAATGGAAAGTAAGAGAAGTCAAAGTTTATACCCATGTTACAAGCTTGAACGAGGGGCAGAAGGGTCATGCAAACAATCTGAACTGAATGTACAAAAGATCATTCAATTTTTTTTTTTTACCATAACTAGAATTAATGGGACTGTTGGCCATCCATTCTTAATCTGAACCAGTGTAGAAAGTGCAGGAGGGGAACAATATTAGGAAGCACAGATTCAAGCATCCAGTGATTACTTGAGCATATTATGCATGTGCCTCAGTTTCTCCAATTTTAAAAACTGAGGTACTGGGGGCAGCTATGTGGCACAATGGATAAAGCACTGGTCCTGGATTCAGGAGGAACTGAGTTCAAATCCGACCTTAGACACTTGACACTTAACTAGCTGTGTGACCCTGGGCAGATCACTTAACCCCCATTGCCCCACCAAAAAACAAACAAAAAAAACCACAAATAGATCACAAGATCAATGGGGAGTTAAGCAGGTGCTCTAGAGCAGAGTTGTCAAACATATATAACACTCCCAAGTGCAGATCAAATCAGATTAAAATGTAATTGGGAAATACATAACAAAATAAAAATATAGTCAAACATAGATAATATTACATTTTAAAACTAAGTCAAAATGCAGATGATGGGGATTCTTATGAACTGTTTATTAGCACCCATTTCTGGGCATTTGATACCACTGCTCTGGTTAGGAACACACATACCACCCAAAATGGACAAACCACATTATTATGGGATTTCAGAACACTACTAACTCATCTCTCAGCCCTTAATCCAGGAAAAGTGATAATTACTGGATCGATTCTCTGGATAACTGAAGCTTTTCTCTTAAATCACCAAATGTCTTGGCTGTATTTTAAACATTCTTTATGAAGATGTGCATAAAAGTCTTCATGCCTTCTTAAACAGAAGACACTGAGCAAGATTCAACCTTTCATCAATGATTCAGGGTCTTAATAATGATGTTGTTGGGGCAGCTAGGTGGTACAGTGGATAAAGCACCGGCAATGGATTTAGGAGGACCTGAGTTCAAATCTTGCCTCAGATACTTGATACTTACTAGCTGTGTGACTCTGGGCAACTCAACCCTCATTGCCCTGAAAAAAATAAAAATAAAAATAATGATGTTGTTGCTGTTTGTCCATAGTTCTCAAAGGGGACCATGATGTCAGGGTGATGTCATGACTTGCGGTAAATTGGATTTAAGCGAGAGAGGGTTGTGCAAAGTTACCAACCTCACTCTTTCCTCCAGAGACATGTAGGTGCAGTGGCAAGATAGATATCAGGAAAACTGGAGATGGCCCCAGGTGTTTAAGGCAATTGGGGTTAAGTGACTTGCCCAGGATCACACAGCTAGTAAGTATCTGAGGTCACGTCTGAACTCAGGTCCTCAACTTCAGGACCAGTGCTCTATCCACTGTGCCATCTAATTGTACTTAATAATGATAATTAACTATCAAAGCCTGCCTCTTCGACTTATTAGCAAGATGACTCTAGGTCAATCACCCAACCTCTATGACCTTTAGTTTCTTCATCGGTAAAATAGAGATGATGGTAGTCCCTACCTTGTTGTGAGGATCAAATCAGCTAATATATAAAGTGCTTTGACAAACTTAAAGTCATAAAAATTTGGGTAAATGATTATGCATAACACTGTATTATTTACATAATGCTAACTGCCTTTTTTGTTTAAAATGGGAATTATTCAATCAACCGGTACTTATTAAGCATCTGTTATGTGCCAGACACCACGTTAACTGAAACTTAGTGAAACTCTTCTAATGAAAGCATTAGCACAGCAAAATTTTCACGTTCTAGGCTAATTTTTCCTATGACTACCGGAAAATTGCTTTAAAACAAATGAACAACTCTGAGTAGGTTATACTTACTTCAATAATTCAATGATATTATTATCATGATTTAATGAGTATAATTTTAAGAATTACTATACCTGAAAAATTCATTACTCTATGCCAACACAGTCTGTCAACAGGTCAGTTGTCAAAGAATTTCCAGACTGATAGGAGGTAACTGAGTTATAGAAAGCACAGTGGCCAGGGAAGGGCAGCTAGGTGATACAATGGATAAAGCACCATCCCTGGATTCAGGAGAACCTGAGTTCAAATCCATCCTCAGACACTTGACACTTACTAGTTGTGTGACCCTGGGCAAGTCACTTAACCCTTATTGCCCCACAAAAAAATAAGAAAAGAAAAAAAGAAAGAACAGTGGATTTGTAATCAAAGGATTTGTGTTCAAATCCCAGATCTTCTATTTAATATGTATGTAACCTTGAATAAGTCCCAATCTCTCTGAACCCCATTTACCACATCTGGAAAACAAGAGGAAGAGAGTGAGGAAGGAATATATTAGATGACCTCTAAATTTCACTCCTGGAAATTAGAATTCTATGAAACTATGACTTACTAGACTAGAGCTTGGATTCTCCTGGCATAGTCTTTAAAACAAGTTACCTCCACACTACAATGAGCCACTGGAGTAGGACTTTATACTACAGGACAGTTTACAAATATATGGCTATAAATGTGTAAAATACATTGTTGTTGTTTGTCCTTCATTATCAAAGAGGACCAGGACATCAGGGTGATGTCATGACTTATAATAAATTGTATTTAAGTGAGGGAGTGCTGTACAAGGTCACCAACCTCACTCTCTCCCCCAGAGAGGCTTGTCCAAGGTCACACAGCTAATAAGTGTCCAAGGTGAAATTTGAACTCAGATCCTCCTAACTTCAGGGCCAGTGCTCTATCTACTGCATAACACTGCAGGTTGGGTTTAGATTTATTATTCTAATGGAGGACTGGCAATTAAGCAAGGCAATTGGAAAACTCTTAATCAAATAGCACTAGCCCCTCAGTCACTCAGAACCAAAGACAGGTGATGGTAGGGAATATTGTGCCTGTTCTGTAAAACCCATCAGGAAAGTGATGTCTGTATATGGCTAAGAACTGGGCCCTCATTGGCCAGTCTATACAGCTGTTTTCAATCATGTCCAACTCTTCATGACCCCATTGGGTTTTTTCTTGTCAAAGATACTCGAGTGATTTGCTACTTCCTTCTACAGCTTATTTTATAGATGAGGAAACAGAGGCAAATATGATTAATGACCTGCCCCGGGTCACACAGCTAGTAAGTGTCTGAGGTTAGATTTGAAGTCAAGAAAATGGGTCTTCCTGAATCCAGGCCTGGAATTCTATCCACTGTGCCACCTGACTGCCCCACTGGCTAATCTCCCATTATATTATCATATCTTACAGTGGGCACTGTTAATATTTTTAGTGTTATGAACACTTTTGACAGTCCCATAAAAACTATGGCCCCCTTTGAATAATGGGTTTTTTAAAAAGATATATATGCATATATGTGTATGTATGTGTGTCCATATACACACATATATATCTTCACATGTGTGTGTATATATAATTACAAAAGAAAGCTATCATCTTGAAATAATTATCAAAATATGTTTAAAAACAAGTTCATAGCCCCAGCTTAAGGACTCCTGCCCTAAAGTATAAAATATTTATAAGATCATAGAATTATAGCTAGAAAAGTTATTAGAGGCTATCAAATTCAATGTACTCATTTTAGTGACAGTGAAAGTGAGGCCCAGAAGTTTAAATTACTTTCCCAGGGTGATACAACTACTAAGTGCCTAAGGCAGGATTTTGAACCTGGTTAGGTCTTCCAGACTCCAAGTCTAGTGCTCTGTCCACTATATTATGTTGCCTCTCCACCTAGTGTTCTTAAAGGCAAGAAATCCTACAGAGATAAAAAAAAAAAAAACATTGGGTGATTTCAAGTGTGATGTTTCATTGACAAGATTTTCACCTGTTTTTCTCTTTCTTTGTTGAAAGCAGAAATGAATGGAAGGAAACAAAGATGAATTTCTATTACATTTCTCAAAAAGAACCATAGCTTTTTATATAAAAAAGTCAAATGTATAAATGGTAAAAGAAAAGTAAAAAAATCTTCAAAGTGACAGCTTTGTATCACATCTGAGAAGATGACGATGTTTCTGAGAAATCATATAATATGTTTACATCAGCTTCTGTTAAGAAAACCAAGATTGGGAGGGAGGAGAGGTCTTCTTTGGGGCTTACTAGGAAAGGAAGGCACTTATTGTGAAGTTTACTCAATTATTTACTGAACTTAGGTTGGAGAGGAACACAAAGGCCGAATGATCCTGCCACAGTATTATTCTCAGTTTTAATAAGAGTAGAAACCATGGAGCAAGAAGACTTAGAGTGAGCCATTCAAGTGAATTTAGAACTCCTCAGGAAGAGGGTTTAAGGTGAATACTGAGGTAGACGAGAGCCTCTTCAACAGATGCTAATTTAGGGCTTTTCTTTTGTGCATCAGAAAAACACCCAGTGGAGAATGAGGCAGGGAATGTCATGAAAAGATCGTAGATTCTAGTCCAAAAACTCCCACTGTTATGCTCTGTGATTCTGGGCTAGCTTCTTTGGGCCTTGATTTCCAGGAAATGGAGGGATTTAGGTTATATGGTATTTGTATCCCTTCTAGCTTAGCATTCTATGAATCTGTGTTGCCCAATAGATGTCAGCAAGTGCCATATAAGCCACTGCACACCTATAACCCAGTTTCAAAGTGCCCAATGTGTGCTTCTGTCCTATCACAGAATAAATAATAAATATATACTGAGCACCCATTCTGCTAAGATTTGTGGGAAATAATACTTAACCTGGCACCTTCCTTCAAGGAGTTTAATTAGGGAGATAAAACCAAAGGATGTAGAAAAATTAGCAAAAGGGAAAAAAAAGAAAGATAAAAGTAAATTATCCTGGATGAAAACTTTGGGAACCATGATACTAGGTCATGGTTTTCAGACTGGCCAATTCCCCAGATGCTTTTTGGTATTTTATTAATGATATAATTGATGGCTTTCTGGATTAAGTTTGTCATAGTTTGCCTCATCGGCCTTTGAATATTTTCACACCATAAGAAGGAACATGTTTCCCAAATAAGTACAGCATCAACCAGATGTGACCCCATGGCATTCACTGCAAATTAATGACTGGATATCTCCATCAATCAACACAGCCTTCTTAGGGTTCATTGTAGGGCCAAAAGTATTATAATTGTGTCTGGAATACAGGTGGACGATATGGAATTGGGTAATGCCCTCTAAGCTAAAAAACACGTTGCAGAGCTCTTTAGAAGTATCCAATTTTTGCCAGTAATTTACGGTTTGGTCCTTGCCATTGATGAAGAGCTGGATGGCACAGGAGATAGAATGCCAGGTCTAGAGTTAGGAAGAGTTGAATTCCAGCATAGTCTAGGTAGCTGTGTGAATCCGGACAAATCACAGAAATTGTGTCTGCTTAAGTAGTCTTATCTGTAAAATGGGGAGAATAATAGCATCCAACTCTCAGGGGTTTTGCTAGGATCAAATGAGGTAATAAAGTGCTTAGCACAATGCTGAGCACATAGTAAGTGCTATCTAAATGTTAGAAATTATTATGATATCCAGCTCATTCATTTACTCCTAGGTGATGCAATGAATAGAATGCTGGACCTGGAATAAGAAAGACTTGGGTTCAAATCTGAGCTTAGCTACTTACTAGCTATGTGACCTTGGGCAAGTCACTTAACTTCTGTATGCCTTTATTTCTTCATCTGCAAAATGAGGATGATAATAATGATAATTACCTCTCCAAGTTGTTGCAAACCTTAAAGTTTGTAAATGCTTATATAAGTTCTAGCTATTATTATGTACTGCCCATGAGCTGGAGCACAGCAGTGATGACATACCTACAGTTTCAGTCCTGAAGCTCCTTTATGATTATACTCCATCCCCAGTCATTATAGTGATTCTATCTTCATGACAGATAATAACAAAATTACGGAGAGTTGGGATAAGATCAGAGATAGGCAAATGCTTTCCTCCTTTTCCACATATGGAAGAAGGTAGATATTTCAAATTATATTCCAAAGAATTTAACATTAATTCTTGATGAAATTATAAAAATAGTTCTTAAATGAATGACTTGTGATTGCTTAGAACAGGAAAAGGTAATTACTAAGAGGAAGCATGGATTAAATAAGAAGAAATCATGACAGACTAATCTAATTTCCTTTACTGACAATGCTACAACTAGACTAGTAAATCTACATCAAAGGAATGGTATGGATATCCTATATTGGCATTGTAGAAAGGCATTTGACCAAGTCTGACATGACAACTTATTGAACAAAATGGATAGATTTGGACTGTATAGAAGTAGTTAAATGGGTTTAGAGCTGATTTATTGACCTAGACCCACAGAATGTTGATGATAGCTCAATTCAATCTAGAAGAGACACTCCACAGGGTTTTGTGGTCCAATTCAGTTCAACATTTCTATAAATGACTTGTATTAAGTCCTGGCTATCATGAACATCACTTTTCATGAGACAGAAAACTAGTAGGAATAGTTAATATGTTGGATAACAGAATCAAGATTCCCAAAGATCTCAACTGGCTATAATGGTAGGTGAAAACCTACTAGATGTAAACGTACAAGGACAAAGTATTGCACTTGGGTTCCAAAAATTAATTATATGCATAGAGGATGGATAATATGTAGTTTAAAAGTAGTTCATGTAGAAGAAGACCCAGGAATTATAGTAAGACTTAGATTCGATATGAGCTAGAACTATGACACTGCAGCCAAAAGTGTGAATGTGATTTTCGGTCTCATTAATAAAAGTATGGTGTCTAAACTGTAGAAGTAAATAAAGAAGGTAACAATCCCGCAATAGTCTACACCATTCATACCATTTCTAATCCAAATCTGGGTGCCAAATGTTAGAAGGAACACTGCTAAATAGGAGTATGACCAAAGTGGGTAACCAGGTTAATGTAGGGACTGGAAATCATACTACATTAAAATAGTTGAAAGAACCAAGGATGGTAAACCTAGAGGAAAGAAGACTTTGGGACTATGTGATAAAATGGGGTGATAATAATCATACCTACTTCCCAAGGTTGTTGGAAATGTTTGCAAATGCTTTTATAAAGGCTAGTTATTGTTGTTGTTGTTGTTGTTATTTTACTTCCTGTGAGCAGCAAAGATTTGAAGGTTTGTCATGTGGAAGAATAATGCTCAGGTTGGTCCTAGAAGTCAGAGTTATGATCAAAGGTAGAAGTTACAAGGAGATGGATTTCATCTCAAGCTCAAAGAAAATCTTCATAAAAATTAGAGCAATCTAAAAATGAAATAGGCTTCCTGAGTAGACAAATAAGTTGCCCATCACAAGATGTCTTTTAATAGAAACTGAATATCTACCTCTAAGAAATATCAAGGAGTGGATTTGAATAGGAATTAGCCTAGATTTCCCCAAAGTTCCCTCACAAATACTTTGCAATTCTCTGGCTCTATGGATCAACAACCTTTTTAAGAGGAAAAAACAAATTTCTGGCCAATTTCCTCCAGATTGGTCCAGAGAGAAGAGCTACTGAAAGCACTTAGTGCTTTGAGTTCCTAGTTTTGCTACTAATGCATATGGCCTATTCCTTCATTAAAAATACCAAATGTATATGTGTGTATGTATTTATGTGTATATATATATATGTATATATATACATATACACATATATTTATATATAAGACATATATCTGTGTGTATATGGGTGTGTCTCAGTGTGTGTATATATGGGCATTTGTGTGAGTGTGTGTATGTGTGTATATATATTTATGTATATAATCATATATATATATATTTATATATGAGGCCCATATATATGTGTACATATGCATGTGTCTCAGTATGTATGTGGGCCATATGTGTGAGTGTGTGTGTGTTTGTGTGTGTGTGTGTGTGTATGGGCCTTCTGTATTCTTAGCTCACACTGCAGCAAAGCAGGTATTCTCCAAGTTATTCAATCTGACTAAGGATAGTATAGCAATTAGAAAACTATCATATGGGAGATAGCTAGGTGGCACAGTGGATAAAGCATTGGCCCTGGATTCAGGAGGACTTGAGTTCATATCTGGCCTCAGACACTTAACACTTACTAGCTGTGTGACCCTGGGCGAGTCATTTAACCCTCATTGCCTCACCAAAAAAAAACAAAAACAAAAAAAGAAAAGAAAAGAAAACTATCATATGCTGCTATGCCCACACAAACCATGAAAAAAGTCAAGAAGGAATCAGACCCTTAAAAAAGAAAGGGATACCAGACTAAATGAGTGCTATTTTTTGTTAATTCATCAGACTTTTCCTCAAAATGAAAATGTCACTAAATAAATGGATCCTATTTGTTGGTTTGTTTATTATTAATATTATTATTTTGATAAATCTATGTCCATGTTGGGAAAGAAAAAAAGAGAGAGCTTACACATAACACTTATATATGCAAATTGTTGCTGCTATTGTTGTTGTTGAACCTTCCTTATTTAGGAGGACCAACCATATCAGAAGAGTGATGCCCTGACTTGCAAGTGAATTGGATTTAAGTGAGGCAGAGCTGTGAAAAGTCATCATTCAAATGAGATTTATTTGAAGAATATACTTTACCAGTGGCCAAGGCCTTGAGAGAGCTAGAAATAAGAAATCTGCATGTTCTCAGGTCTGCATCTCAACCAGATAACTCAGGTACTATAACATCTCAAAGGTTGAGGGGAAGAGTAGGCTTCAGCCTCTCATAAACAATGGCTTCCCATATTTCCCTTTTAATACATAAAAAGTCTCATCTCTGATGTCTATTAGGTTTTTTTTACCTCTTAAGGATTGATTCTATGGTAGGGGTTGGTGGGGAAGTGAGGTGTTATTTGTTACCTCTGTTCCCAGTTATATGTTTAGGGATCCTTGAGCACTGTCATTATCAGGATAAAGGAAGAAGAAAGGAGAGTTTGACACTTTTCATAGAGTTAGAGAAGTTGGCTCTCATGACTTTGATTGGACACAGTGAAGGATTCTCAGAGCCCACTCCTCCATACCCATCACTTTGAGCTCACAGGTAGCTAGCTGGGAGTCCAAAGAGCAAAGTTCGTTTTCAGCCTGAATTACATATTTAATTCAATTCTCCTGATCCAGGCTCCATACCCTAAAACATGTTATTGGTGGAGCTAATATATTAATATTGACTCCAAGACTTCTGCTCCATTCTTCCTATATTGGGGTACCTTGTACATACAAGATGAGTCAACAGGCAATTACTAATGGGTATATCTATATATGCATTTCCAAGCAGGCAATTTCAATTCAATTACATTCACAAAGGAAATATAATACTTATGGTCACAAAAATCTTAAATAACAAATATATCCTTATGGGAAAGGTCATAGCATCCTCAAAGACGTGTAGTGCCTGAGAAGCCTCTTGTGTAACTAGCCTCCAAACAAAGTACTCAAATGAGGAGCATCTAGAGCAAGGCTTCTTTATCTTTTGTGTCATAGACACCTTTGACAGTCTGGTGAAAAGATTGTGAAACCCTGAATATTCTTGCTATTCACAATGTAAGGAAGTGTTCATTTGATCCATAATGCTTTCTTCCTCATGCTACAAGTCCACCAGACATGAAGTAAATTGCAGGTATCATAGATTAGGTGGTCCTAACAAAAGGAAATTAAAGGTATTCTTCAATTCCTCATTCTCTTTCTCTCTGCATTCCCTTTTCCATGGGAAGCAGACTTTTTTTAAGGGTGAGACATGGAATAGAAAGGAAGAAGAAGGCAGGGGAAGAGCTTCATGTAATTATATTATGTAAGCCTCGTGTTACAAGAATGTGAGAAGCCAAAAAACAAAATATGGATTAGAATTTTGGCCTTGGGTAGAAGGGCAACCTAGGTAACTGAAACATGAGTTTCGGTCAATAGGACTTTTGAAGGTCAAATGAAATTTTGTCTTTGAAAACTTATTGCCTGGTTAAGCCATATAACAATGATGATGGTGGTGGTGGTTGTAGTGTTGGTGGTGGTGATGATGATGTTAATGTTTTTAGGGTTTTTTTAAGGTTTGCAAAGCATTTTACATATGCGATCTCATTTTGATCCTTACAACCCTTCGAATTATATAATATTGTTATCCCCATTCCATAATTGAGGAAACTGAGGCTTTGAGATGTTAAATGATTTGCCTAGGACTACATAGTAATTATTTGAGTCAAGATTCAGATTCAGATATTCCTGGCTCCAGATCCAGCACTATCTACTATACCACCTACTTTGCTCAAGATTTCATTGATGGAATGAATGAACGAACAAATGAATGAATGAATGAATGAATTAATGTCTAATCCAAGATCTAGTCTTCCTCAGACCACAGGCATTTGAACCATCTGCTACTTATTTACCTGCCTGTAGCAAAGCTCTACACCTGGGAAAGTAATAAGGGTGCCTGCCTATTAAGAACAGTAGGTAGCCAGTGGGTTGTATGAATAAACATAGCAAATTCCTTAAAGATCAAGTCTAAAAGACTACAGATGGTGCTCTGATTTCGGCAGAGACAAAATTTGAGATTCTCCCCAGATGACACTGGCACTTGTTCAAATTAAGTAAATCCTATGAAATTATCTGTGGGTCTTTCTGCTAGATACAATTATCACAATGGCTTAGGAAGTAAACTAGGGAATAGCAGTCATTCCCCTGGGATGTGTCCCATCCTCCTCTTCTATCAGAATGTCACCTGAATGCCTTGATTGAGCAAAGCCCCAAATTCATTAAGCCTGGAGAAATCCCATCAGCTCAGTAGAGACTAGGATGCCTCATATACAGAGAACAAAAACAGCTGCTGCAGGCCCACCAGCCCACCACGAATCAAAAACCTGGCAGGTTTTCCCCATACAATCCATGATAAATGAAAGCCAAAGGCCTCCCCTAACTTTATGTCAAACAGCCTTGCTTGGTTGCATACCATCCACTGTTTCAGCCATTTCCAAAATGCTTCACCCTAGTGTCTACATAGGTTGTACTAACTTCGTGCCTGATGCCTGTAGGTGGGAGCAATGATTCTCCCTGTTCTTGGACTCTCCTAGCTCCCTTTCAAGAGCAGAATGCTTTCACTTTTCCCATTAGATTTTGGCTTTTGTGTACTTTCTCTATATTGGAACTGGCAACATGAAGCTATTTAAACATAGCTCCATCTGTCAGAGTCAGGTCCTGCAGGTAGAGTGTCGTGTTTGATTTTAGATTATCATTTGTTGTGTAGTCAGGAAGGGCTTTGGAGGAAAAAGTGGGGAGGAAAGCCTCCTCTTAAAAACTGTCTTTTATTTTTCAATGCTTTGAGAACCAATTCTGAAACTTAGATCATAAATCTGTTCCCCAGTGCTCCATATTCCTCATGCTTTACTATGGACCCAAATAACACTCAAGCAAACAGAAGAAAACCTGTCAGAAGACTACTTTCCACACTTTAAGGTATTTCTTGACCCTGAGCTTTTGGGCAGCTCACCTTCTATCACTCTTTACCTACCAAGCAAAAATAATAATTATTATTATTTATTTATATATAGTACATATTATTGTGCCAGGAACAGTGCCCCCCACAATCTGGAAAACCCGCATAAAAATTTTGGCCCTCTCTTTGTACTGTATTTTTAAAATTATTAGGGGACTAACTGTTTCTGCCTAAATTATTGGGGAACTAGACTGGGTTTTTTCTAAAATTTTGCTCCATATAAGTTAATGGCCATTGCACCAGTTTTAGGCATTAAGCATTTATTAAATCATATTAAATGTTAAAAAGAGTTGACCACGTGGCATTTAACCCAAGCCAAAAAGCCCCCAGTGCCATGTTGTCTCTGCATTACCTATTCTGTACTAAGAGGAGAGCACTCACCAACGCTAGCCTTCCATGCCTAGTGTGCAAGCCCAAAATGGCATTCACCTCGTGGTTTGTCTTTTTCCTCTTCTGATAGAGGTGGCTCTTACATGCTGATGAAAGCTAATTGGCTAGAATCGTTCAATTCCATTGGTTGACATGACCTGAGGGTGACCCAAATTAAAATGAGCTGAAGCATGATGACATCAAGGTCTAGTGAGAGAAACCTTCTGAGGGCAAAGACACATTCAAATAGGTGTGGTGGTGATCTCCATTTCTATTGATCTACCCATGGGCTCCTGGCTAGTCCCAAAAGGGATTAGCTAAAGTTTCTAAGAATTATGCTTTCTGAAGTTGGGAGTGAAGAGAAAGCTGATCCTTGTGGACACCAAGAAATCTATTATTAATAATTACTATCTCACGGTACTACAGAAGAAGCCTGAATTATTATAGTGTTAAAAGATAAAAATGTTGATATCATACAATATTATACTTATATCTTATGCATTTCTGAGTTTCTAAACTGTTTTTTCTGCGTCATCTGCTGGTTTTTGCATATTGTCTGCAGCTTCTACAAAACTCCCCACCCAAATTTCCATTTAATTTTTATACCAACCCACAATATATTGTAACGATTGGAATGAGGCCACCTGCTGGAGACTTACTGTAGAAGAGTTCTGCCCATGAAGCAAAGGTCTTTGAAGGCAAGACCAGGAGTCTTTTCTTTGGGGTTAGGAAATGATGTCTGCTTGTGGGAGGAAGAAGGAAGAGACGGTGGCTCTGTCTCGGGCTCTTTACTGAGGACTCCAGCAGAGAAGGGAGCTAGAAATGTGCTCTCCCTTTAATAGATAGGAATCTAGGCCTTTCTCTCTCTATTTATCAAATTCTTATTCTCCTTAATAAATGCTTAAAAGTCTAACTCTTGCTAAAGCTTATAATTTATTGGCAACCACTCATTAGATATTTTAGACAGTTTAGGTAGAATTTTAGCCCTTAACAATATCTAAACCTAGATGGAGAAAGTCAAGGTGTGGAAGGGATAACTGGAATCTTTGAAGACTTTAGATAATTGAGTTAATCAAAGGCATAGTATAGCAAGGGATTCGATCTCTCATGTTTCATTGCAGGTGTTTGAAATAGGATTTATTGAATGTCTTTATATACTTTGAGTATATTGACCTATTATATATACAAATTTTACAGAAACAAGAACATCCAAAACAGAGGCCAGTTGTGGTCTCCTTAATGTAACATTGCTACTACTGGAAGCTCTGAAACCCCCTTAAATGATAAAAGTAAGTACCTACATGTTGTAATTTGGGAATTGCTGGAAAGGATCTCCTAACTAAAAGTGCCTTCCCCAACCATTAATCCTGATATCTGACATTCCACCATTAAAGAATCATTCTTTTGGCTTAATGCATCTTGTCTCCAAAAATCCCTTGTTGAGATGAAACTATCCTAGGAGACACAGTAGTAAATTACTTTAGTAATCTACTGTTTGATAAACCCAAAGACTCTAGCTTCTGGGATAGGAACTAAATATTAGACAAAAACTGCTGGGAAAACTGGAGGAAAGTATGGCAGAAACTAGGCATAGACCAGCTTCTTACACATTATACTGTAAAGAATTAATTGTTATTTGAGGTTTTTATGCCTCAGGCATGCACTGGCCTGGGGCTCCACAAACTGCATGATGCTCCACCCACTGATTATAGCCTTTCCCAGGGCTCTGGCACCTCACATCATCACCACTCGCTGATGCCTACATGGGCCTGGCAAAATTATGATTGGAAGCCTAGTGAGGGCAGTCATGTGACTGTCAGGGCGGCCATACCATTGGCTGGGGCTGTGTGGGTTGTTTCTAGGTTTGGGGGAGGAGAATTGGGCATTCTAGGTGGAATCTGGAAAGCGACAGGTGTTCTACTGCGTATTTTCAGCTGATTCCTGGGCGGTGGTATTTTTTCAGGTATTATAATTTCCCTTTCCCTATTTTATTTCCTTTCCCTTGATCCTACTGATCCTGTTTGTGGTTGTTTTTTTTAAGTTCATTCTTGTTAAAATAAATCTTGTTCTGTTTGGAGGGAGACTGCCGGTCTCCTTCCTTGCCCCAATATTGCGGGGAGCCACGTAGCTAGCACTCCCCAATTAAAAATTGGTCCCCACAATACTAAAATAAGGTCAAAATGGGTACATGATTTAGACATAAAAGGTGATACCATAGGTAAATTAGGAGAGGAAGGAATGGTTTACCTCTCAGATTTATGGAAAGGAGAACAGTTTATGACCAAACAAGAAATAGAGAATATTGTGAAATGCAAAATGGATAATTTTGATTACATTAAATTAAGAAGTTTGTATACAAACAGAAGCAATGCATCCAAAATTGGAAGGGATGCAGAAAGCTGGGAAACAATTTTTATAGACAGTAATTCTGACAAAGGCCTCATTTCTAAAATATATTGGGAAGTAAATCAAATTTATAAGAATTCAAGTCATTAATCAATTGAGAAATGGTCAAAGGATATGAACAGGAAGTTTTCTGATGAAGAAATGAAAGCTATCTATTGTCATATGAAAAAATGTTCTAAATCTCTACTGATTAGAGAAATGCAAATTAAAATAACTCTGAGGTACCACCTCACACCTATCAGATTGGCTAATATGACAAAAAAGTAAAATAATAAATGTTGGAGAAATCTGTGGAAAAATTGAAACACTAATGCGTTGTTGGTGGAGCTGTGAACTGATCCAACCATTCTGGAGAGCAATTTGGAACTATGCCCAAAGGGCTATGAGCCTGTGCATATCCTTTGACCCAGCAATACCACTACTAGGTCTTTTTCCCAAAGAGATCATAAAAAAGGGAAAAGGACCCACATGTACAAAAAGATTTATAGCTGCTCTTTTTGTGGCGTCAAGGAATTGGAAATTGAGGGGATGCCCATCAATTTGGAATTGGCTGAACAATTCATGGTATATTAATGTAATAGAATACTATTATGCTGTAAGAAACAATGAGCAAGCGAATTTCAGACAAACCTGGAAAGACTTACAGGAACTGATGCTGAGTGAAGGGAGCAGAACCAGGAGAACACTGTAGACAGTATCAACAATATTGTGTGTTGATCAACTGTGAAGGACTTGACTCTTCTTAGCAATACAATGGTCCAAGATAGTTCCAAAGGACTAATCATGGAAAATGCTCTCCAAATCCAGAAAAAAAAAACCAACTATGGAATCTAGATGCAGATTGAACCATATTATCTCTATTTTTTTTGTTTTTCTTTTTTGAGGTTTTTCCTTTTTGCTCTGTCTTCTTGTACAGCATGACTAATGCAGAAATATATTTAATGTGATTGTACATAAAATTGAAACTAGAAATCTTATGAAAACAAATGTTGTAAACTATCTCTACATGTAACTGAAAAATAATAAAATACTTTTATTGGAAAAAAAAAAGATGAAGAGACTGGGGGCCCAGGGAAATTAAGTGTGTTGCCTAGTCTACCGACTAGAGCAGAGTTAGAACTAGAACTTGGGTCTTATGACTCCCAATCAGATTTTCTTTCTAATACATTTTACTTGTCATATGAAGAAAAGATGAAACTATCCTGCAAGGAGTAATTAACCCTTTGTGAAGCATTATTGTATCAGCAAGTATTCATTTATTAGGCAACTAGTGACAAAAATGACCATTTGGGGAATGTGGTAAAAAGTTTTAACAGTCGGTTAGATAATGGAGAGATGCCAGTTTTTTTTTAGGACCACCCTTTTGGGGACGAGACCAACAGCATGAGCTATGCACACCAGTCCACCTGCGATGCATGCCAGATTGCCTGCTGAGCACTCAACTTCCGGGGTGTGAGCTTAAAAGGCAAGGAGAGAACGGAAGTGGGGCCTTTTTTCCTGCTCCGCTGGTCTCCTGGCTGCGCTGCACAGACAGACGCGGACTGGAGTTTGACTCGGCCCGGCTCTCAGTTAACAGCACACACTTGACTTGGTCTCTCTCCCCAAAGGTGGCCTCGGGTTTTGGTGAGTTTTACACAGAATATAGATGAAGCGTAGACTTAAGACGATTTGTATTGTATTCCTACTTTCCTATCCTTCTAATCAACATCACCTTGTGACTACCATACAATAAAAGGTCTATCTAGAAAACCAGAAGCTTCTTCCATTTGCTAGTCTGGGAGATAAATTAAGGGAAAGGTTAAGTAGGGGAGATTTATGATCTAATATCCAATTTTAATCTCACAGGAAGCATTGCATAAGGTCCTTAAACATAAGACTTTTTTAAGATTTTTATAAGGACAAGAAACACAGTAAAAGGAAAAGAGGAGAGAAAGTATGGAAAACAAACTGTTCCTACTCCATAATGCCAATTAGTGGGTGATACAGTTGTATCAAACTTGCAATTACTACTGGAATCAGATTAACATATAATTGGGAAATGTTCAACAAAATAAATAAAATCTAATAAGACATAGGTAGTGTTAATTTATGGTTTTCTAAGTCTTTATGTAGTTTTACAGGGATTTTCAAGCTCTTTCTGTTTTGCTACCATTGATATAATGGCTAAGATACTGGACTTAGAATAAGTCAGACAGGAGTTTGGATATTTACTAGCTGTGTGACTCTGGACAAGTGATCTAATCTCTTTCTCTGTCTCTCTCTCTCTCTCTCTCTCAAATTTCTTATCTATAAATGGCAATAACCATAGCACCTACCTCATAAAATTGTTTTGAAGAGCAAATGAGATAAGTGAGTTAAATACTCTGCTGCCCTGCAAACTTTAAAGTGCTATATAAATGGTAGCTATTATTATTAGTCCTTCTATATCTATGACCTCATTTATAATCTATACCTTAATGCCTGTATTATAAAATAAATGTAGTATATCAGTATTTCCCTGTCTATCATTGTTATGCTTTTAAGTTAATGTGATCTTTATTCTTCTATATCCAAACTTACATAATAATGAGCTGTGTATTTGAGGAGTTCTACTGCAATTTAGATTTGGCTCTAGAGAATACTCAGTACCACATTGGGGGGGGGCAGGGCAATGACAATTGTGACTTGCCCAGGGTCACACAGCTAGTAAGTGTCAAGTGTCTGAGGCCAGATTTGAACTCAGGTCCTCCTGAATTCAGGACCAGGGCTTTATCCACTATGCCACCTAGCTGCCCCCTCAGTACCACATTCTTGTACATATTCTTCTGTACCTAGTCTTTTGTTTATTCCTTTTTTGTTGTTGTTTGTTTTTTTGTTGATTCTTTTGCTTTTGGTGAGGGAATGAGGGTTAAGTGACTTGCCCAGGATCACACAACTAGTAAGTGTCAAGTGTCTGAGGCCAGATTTGAACTCAGGTCCTCTTGAATCCAGGGCTGGTGCTTTATCCACTGTGCAACCTAGCTGCCCCCCTTTTGTTTATTCTTGTTCTTTTTCTGCCTAATATATGGACTTCTAGCATCTTGAGGCATAGGTGAGCTAGAAAAGAAAGGAAGCTGTGTGACATAAAGGAAAGATCTGTGACAGAGTCAGGACACTTGGGTTCTAATTTCAGCTCCACCACTAACTAGCTGTGTAACCTAGAGCAGGTTAATTCATTTCCGGCCTCAGTTTCTCCATCTATAAATAAATGTGTCAAATTAGATGATTGCTGAGGTTCTATGGATCAAATAAATTCCAAGTGAATCCCTGGGAAGGAATTTAAACATTAAGCTGACTTCCTTGGGGCTAGTAGAATTTAGGCTACCACTGAGACATTCTGGACACAGATGAGCTTGCTAATTTTTGCAAAGCTCTGGTTTTGCTGATTCAATCTAAGTTCATAAAACTATAATTGTTATTATTGTCTGCACTGATAGTACTTTTCCATGTTGTCTTGTTTAAGTTTCATATTTGCCTGAGGTCAATACCCTATCAAATTCTTCACTTCTTTAGTTTAACATCCGCAATTCCTTCAACCATTCCTTATATGGCATGATTTCCTGACCCCCTTGGCACTCTTGTCCCCTTCCTCTAGTCTATTCTCTAATATATGTATCTCTCATGAAATGTGTTATTCAGAATTGAGTACAGTATTCTAGATGTGGTCATAGCTGTGTAAAATGCAGTGGAAATATAGATTTTTTGTTGCTGAAATTAATCTCTCATTGACTTAGCACCATCCACATTATGCTATTGGCTCATATTGACCATGTGGCTATTTTAAAACTCCACTTAAACTACTTTAAAGTTGAATTTTGCCCATCTTACACTTGACTTAAGCAACTGAATTTGACAATAAATGCAGGACTTAATGTTTACCTAACTAGTTGAGATTTGGGGTGCTCCTTCCTAATTTTTGTCATAAAAGTTTATTTTATTAGCATCATATAAAAACAATCTTTTCTGCCTTTATCCAAGTGGTTGATAAAAATATTGAACAGTACAGGGCCAAGGACTGAACATGGTGTCACTTCACTAATGACATCCATATAAGATGAAAATTGCTTAATCAAGACTTTAGGATAGCTACCAGCTGTGAATCTGCTTACCTGTTCTATCAACCAACCTATAGTCCTCCATCTTATCCACAAAACAATGTAATGAAAGACTTGGAATTGTCTTACTGAAATCAAGATACATTATTGTCTATTGTACTTCCTAGCTAGATATTTTACAAAAGGTGGTCTGGTTGCTTCATCATAATATTCCTTGTATAAAAGCATAAATGTGGCAGTTGATCAATGTAATACATCTCAGTTCAGGCAGCAGTCAGATATTTTAAGAAAAAGGAAATATTAATTTAGCATAGGGAACCCACACTAACTACCAGTGTTATTGTTTTTCAACATAAATGATTTCTCTTAGAAGCTTCTCTCTTGTTTCTACACATCCTCTTCAGTTCATGGGAGTCCTAAAAACTAAAGGTTACATAGTTACATTTTCCCCAATCATCAGTATATCTGTATCTGTAATGATGTATCTGGCTAGTGAGACATACCTAAAAGGGACACTAGGGCTCACTTGGAAAGTCTTCTCTTAGAAAGCAAAGTGCAGAAAGTCACAAAGACATGGTGATATGTTTTGTTAAAAAGGCGGAGGTAAGGATGAATCATGCTTAAGATCACAGTAACAATTTTGCAGACAAGTCAACAAGGGCATTTCTCTGAACGCAACTGATTTCTGTTTTACAGTGGTGAGGAAGGCAAGGTAGCTGAGCTATGGAGGTGGGTGGCAGAAGAAGTGATCAGTAGGCCCAAGGATTACACCAGACTCCATCCCATGCTGATGCTATCTCTAGGCAACTTGTTGTTTTTCCTTCATTCAGAAGAGGACTGGGACATTGGGGTCATGTGATGAATTGCACTAAATTGAATTTATATGATGAAGGGCTGTGTAAGGTCATCAACCTCACTCTCTCCTCCAAAGCCATCTGAGTCTAGTGGCAAGATATACATCAGGACAACTGGAGATGGCCCTGAATGTTTGGGACAATTGGGATTAAATGACTTGCCCAGGGTCAGACAGCTAGCAAGTGTCCAAGGTGAGATTTGAACTCAGATCCTCCCAATTTCAGGGCCAGTGCTCTGTCTACTGCTCCACCTAGCTGCCCCTAGACAACTTATAAAAGCTAGAGAAGTAGGCCTTCATTTCTAGTCATTCTACTCTGGTTATAAAACTGATTAAATAACTTTGAGGTGAGGGGGAATGGCACAGAGGAAGGGAAGAAGGAACATGGAGAGGGGGAAAGGAGAAAATGAGGAAGGAAGGAAGGAAGGAAGGAAGGAAGGAAGGAAGGAAGGAAGGAAGGAAGGAAGGAAAGAAGGACACTAGATGAGACTTCTTTATAATGAAGCAAAGTGATGTTTTATGAAAGGTTTTTCCCCATATGTCTTTATTTGCTTCCCTTTATTTTGCATGTGTCCCTGAGTAAGCCTTGTGTGCTAAGCCATACTGCAAGGTGTCTGAAGCCTTAGTTATGGAGAAAACAAAAGAGTTTGTCAATTGTAAATATGTATCAAAAGAAGTATGATAACTTCCCTTTTAATTTTACTACCTTCTGAGTCTTTCCCTTTTCCTTGAGGCGTGACTATGTCATAAGTCATGGAAATCTGACATTTTCTATAAGTGTCTACACTTATGTATTACCCAAGAGGTCCAAAGAGAGGAAGGCAAATGGTTTCTATCCTACCATGGTCAGAGAGAGTACTTGCAGATCCAGTGGCTGCTCTGCACAAAATCCCATAAAACAGTATACTTGCTGATTGAATGCTCTACTTTACTTCCTGACACTGGAGTGGTGGAGAGTGCAGACCAAATGATCCATTCAAGGGATCCAGATGCCATCTGCGCAGAAGAACAGAGACAATTTGTTATCACTGACCATTAAATTGAATCCGATACAATATTGTTTTTAAAAATCATTAACTTGGTTTATTAGTTTCTCCCTTAAAGGGACATATTATTTTTACTTTTGTTGTTTTTTTTTCTTTCTTGTGCTTTTTCCCTTTTGTTCTGATTCTTCTTTCACAACATAACCAATGTGGAAATATATTTAACATAATCATACATATATAATCTATATCAGATTGGTTGCTGTCTTGGGGAGGCAGGAGGGAAGGGAAGAAGGGAGAAAATTTTGGAACTCAAATCTTACAAAAAGAAATGTTGAAAACTATCTTTACATGTAATTGGGCAAAATACTATTAAGATTAAAAAATAATGTAAGCATTGGGAGCAGCAACAGTTTCATTCTTTTTAATTGTATCTCCATCAGCTAGTATATGTAGTACATGCATAATAAACACTTATTGATTGATTAATTCATTGGTGTGCTGCTGACTGAAATAACAGCAGGTCAAAGACCAGGATTTTGTACTGACCATGTGCTTGCTGGAAAAGAGGACGACATCAGAGCTTGAGGTCAAAATAAAGAGAAGAACAAGAACCTACCAATAACACCAATAACAATGATTCAATTTCAGTATCCCGAATTCTCCATGGCTTCTGCTTTTTATGTCAGAATGTCAGAATACAAAAAGAACAGAGACTAAAAGACAGAGGACAGTACTATTCCTCAGCAATTTGAAACTTCTCATAACTGGGGAAGCCCAGTTAAAACTGGTAAAAGGAGAACTGGTACACCATGTGCTCCAGCCTGCAATGATTGACTAAGGCAAAGCTAAGGAAAAATTGCATGAAAAAATGAGCAATTTAAAGGTAATGTTCTATAATAGAAAGTTTAGCACTTTGCTTTTCCAGATTTCCAGTGTCTAAAGAATTGGTATGTAAGCCAAAAGAACTTCAGGCAACAAACAAAATCAACCAACAAGAATATTAAGACAGTTTCTGAACAAAATCCTATAAATGGTGAATGGCTTCTGAAAATACTTAGGGAAATGATAAAACAATTCAACAGTCCTCAGTCTTTCTACCTTGTTTATGACCTCCAGCTCTTACAGGATGCATAAAGGTTCCCCTACTTGAAGATAATTGTTGATACACACACACACACACACAAACACACACACACACACATATATTAGTACCTAGTATGGTGATAATACCTTTAAAATAGTAGGTAATAATAGTAAACCTTTATATAGTTCTTTACATATATTATCTCATTTGATCCTTACAAAAACTCTAGGGGCGGCTAGGTAGCGAGGGCGGCTAGGTAGCGCAGTGGATAAAGCACCGGCCCTGGAGTCAGGAGTATCTGAGTTCAAATCCAACCTCAGACACTTAACACTTACTAGCTGTGTGACCCTGGGCAAGTCACTTAACCCCAATTGCCTCACTAAAAAAAAAAAAAAACAAAACCTCTATGAGGTAGGTATTATTAAATCCTTATTTTAAGGATGAGAAAGGCTCAGAAGTTTTAAGCCACTTGCTCAGGGTCACACAGTGTCAGAGGTAGATTTTGAACTCGGGTCTTCTGACTCCATCCAGGTCCAGCACTCTATTTAAAATGCCATCTAGTTGCTTCAGTAGCTTGTTGAATGAATGAGTGAATGGATGAATGAATGAATGAATGGAGACATGGATGGATGAATAGCCAAACCCAGTTCCAATCAACCTTCCTCTGAGGGACTAGAACCAAAAAGAGATGCATAATAAAGATGAAGATACATGGGTCCATAAAAGGGAAATTCAGCCTCCTGAAATCAAGACTGCTGGAGGTGGGAGATTGAGGAAGCATCCTTCAAGGATCAAACCAGTCTCTTAAGACCCCTATAGCCTATTCTGTAGGATAAATTGAATATAACTTAATTAATTTCCCTCCTAATTCCTTTTCTGCATTATTCCACAAGAGTCTTATACAGATAATACCATAGTACACACTTTATTTCTTGGATAGTAGTTTTAAATGAGCAAAATGAAACTCTCCTGTTTGGCTGCTAACACTCCAGGACCTGTGCCAATGACAAAGAAGCTGAGTACAAATGGGCAAGATCCAAGGCAACTCTCCCATTTACTTCAGCCACCAAACATTTTCAGCCTTTGGTAATAATAAATCTTGACTCCCTTCACTAATGGAAAAAATTATCTGTCCATTCAATAAATTAAAAAGCAGACAAAGGGCAGGAATGAATGGCAAGAACAAATGTTCAACTCTATAATAATAGCCCAACCCTGGGATATGGTATTCTCTACATGCCAGTTTGGAATCAGCCACTTTCCAGAAGTGAAAATACATTATGCCCAGTAAAGAGTAAACAAAATAATTTCAATCTCCCACTGGGGAGGACAGGCTAGACATGGAATCAGGAAGCCTTGGGTTCAAATCTCTCCTCAGACACTTACAAATTGTGTAATCCTGGGAATGTCACTTAAAAATCTCTAAGCCTCTGTTTCTTGATTTGAAAAATGACCTCTAATATCTCTTCTAGCTCTAAATCTATGATGTTATGACCTGTCAACACTAATGAGACTGGAAACATGATGCCTTATGTAGGTTACAAACATTTGATAATAATAAGACATGCACATAGGGCACATACAACAAATTGAAGACTAGGTTTATGAGGTGGTGAGAAGAATAAGACCACACCTGAGGCCCTTAAAGATCTATCTAAGGATGAATTCTAGAATGTAAACTTCCCGTGATTGGGGATTGTTTAATTATTTATATCCTTGCCCCTAGTCTATGACATACTTCAAAGAACATAGTAAGTGTTTAATAAATGTTTGTTGATTGATTATAGAATCGTAGATTTAGAGCTGAAATAGATCTTAACGGTCTTTCTACCAAAATCTATTCTCTTGTTACAAATGAAAGCAAGGCACAGAGACACAGTGAACTTCCAACATCAGAAAGGTAGTAACTGAAAGAGAAGCCATTATAGGACAATATGAAATCCTCCAGATGTTTGTCCCTCCATGCTCACAATAAGTCAAGTTGCAATCTGTCATCTCTTCCATACGTCACTACATTTTCTGTTTCCTTTATCTAATGCCAGCATCAATTTCCAGCAGGCTGTCTTCTTTCTGCCTGCCAGTTCCCTTCACATAGAATAACAAGGCAACTCTAAATAGCCCCTGGTCAGCAGGCCTTCAAAATACCTGCCAAAAATGCCATCCCCCTTGGGTCCTCACCAGCCATCCCTGAAAACAGGCTCCCGCCAAGCCATCTGAACAAATAAGTCTGAGAAACCATTTTAGAAGGAAAATTATCTCCTTTTCAACAGTCCAAAGACCTCAAGCTCATTTTATTCAGGTGACTTCATCTGCAGCATGAACATGTATTTTTGTTCACAGTGTACATTTCTAGTAGAAAAAAAGACCAATTTTTTGTTCTTGTTGTTGTTTGTTTATTTATTGGTATTAAATAAATAAATAAATAAAATTCCATTAACCAATGGTTAATCAACAAGGATGCATTGAGGAGGAGAGGTGCAATCAGTCAAGGAAATCTGCCCTGAGGAGTCAGTGGACTTCAATTATCACTTTTAAAAAGTGTTTGATGGGCAGAAGTGGAGCTATTATACATATGCTTATAATGACAGTTTCTGTGACTTTTGAACATTCTGATTTGATCCTCTCAATATTCTTGTGAGATGAATATTAAAACTTTATCATTCTCGTTTTTGGAGGAGACAAATGAGGTTTAAACAGCTAAAAATTACTTGCCCAAGGACACATAACTAATAAATGACTGATCAGGTGCTATTTTAACCTCGCAAATATATCATTCTTCACTAGATCACCCTATCCACTTTGGATATAGATTGCAAAAGTGAAGCAAAAATCCATAAATGCAGAAAGGTGACGCAGCAACAACAATAAAAAAATTACTCTGATTTTATGCCCTGAAACATGATATTAAATAGCAAATTGAGTATCTGGGAACATGCAGTACCAATGAGAGGATACATATTCATGCTAATTTGTTCCAGCTGCAGCTCCAGTCGGCAATAGACAACATCAAAGTTCACCCTTCCCGTTCAGACATCAGTTAAGTAATGAACTTTCAGAACAAGCACAAATGTCATCAGGTTAACAGACACCTCTGCCATTTCCTCCTCTACATCCTAAATAAATCCATTTGGTATTGATCTCCTCACTAAGTTTCAACTTAAATGTAATTCTTCCCGTCAAAGAAAAGCAAATGGGTAGACCCTGAAAAAGACTAAACATGTTATTTTTTTTGCAGTCATCAGATCAGCCCTATATAAATTCCTGAAATAACTGAGCCATTGGGTCTTTTATTATGAGTTACCAGTTCCAAGGTTTAATATGTCAAAGTGGAATTTAGTTGTAGGAGCTGAATGACAATATTATTCAAGCAGGCCTTTATAGCTGAGGTAACCAAGTGGCACAAAAGCTAAAGCTCTGGACCTAGAGTCAGGAAGACCAGAGTTCAAAGCTAGCTGTGTCTTGCTGGGCAAGTCACTTAACCTCTGCTTATTTCCTCATCTGTCACTTTCTACCGAGACTTTTCTGGGGTGTTTACAGTAACTTATTGTAAAATTTGGGTTGATATTATGTAATACTATACATATATTTGAAGCATTTCTGAGTTTCTAAACTTTTCTGTGTCATCTGCTGGCCTTGGCACATCATCTGTGGCTTCCACAAAACTCCCCCAAAATTCCCATTTAATATCTTTTGCCAACCTGTTGGGAAAAGTTGAAATATGGAAGGGATAACTTTATCAGCACCAGCAACTAGATTTTCACCATGGTGGCTAGAAGAGTTAGGTCTCAGTTTCTCCCTCTATATCCTCTCCTTAGAGTTATTGTGAGGGAAGAGAAGATCTGATGAGAAAGTTTTCTTCACATGAAATTCCACATGATATTACTGTCAGAAAATAAGTAGGACGTAGGGTAGAGACAAACTCTTCATTTTTCACCAATAGCAGGTTGGATCTGCCACACCATTTATGAGTAAAAATGGCTTTCTTGGAATATACACCTGTGCCTATAGTAGTGGTCTACAATTTTGTTCTATATGTGACCTATTTTAGCAGGGCCAAGGTATATCCATCTTATGTACTCACAAAAAAATACATTTACAGGGCTTTTGTAAATGACCAGTATTGTGGCTACACTTTTAAATGGGTGGTTTTATTGTAAATTCAATTCAGTAATGGGTAAGATAGTGTTTTTTTTAAATCATGTATAGAGGACCCTCATGGACAGCCAGGGTCTGTTTTTCCATCCTCTGAAAATATAGAAAGAGGGTAAACATTCTTAACAAGCACAATCACAGCCCCTGACACCTAATGAAATAAAAAAAATCAATCAAATCATCCATTTCACTGAAAGTAAAATAAGGTGGTTTTGTGGATAATTCAGACCAAAGATTGCCTTTTCCTGGATGATCTAGGCAATTATATTTGTATTCCCTAGTCCATGCAGTACATGGAAAAGTATTTGTAAAAATAGTTAAGATATGAATCTTTTGTTAAATTTAATGTCTTCCCTACCTATGTCACAAAGTGAAATGATCCCCAAAGAAAAATCGACACATTCTGGTGATTAGGACATTCTTTAAGACTTTTTAATATTTTTTTATTTAAAGTTTTGAGTTCCAAATTCTATCCCTCTCTCCTTCCCTTCCTACCCTCTCCCCCTCCCTGAAGTGGTAAGGAATCAGATGTGGGTTATACATGTGCAATTATGTAAAACATTATCATATTAGTCATTGAAAATCTTTAAGAGTTAAGGAAAATTCCTCCTCCAGAGAAAAAGGAGATAGGCCCAATTGGGATGCAAGTTAGTGTTAACCAAAGAATGAGTCAGATCCTAAAGGTATTTCTTATGAACACCAAATTCCAAAAGGCTTAGAAACAGACAGTTGTAGTCCAGAGAAGAGGTGTAAATAAATGTCTTAGAGAGCTACACAGAACCATCCATTGTGACCCCTCCTCCCAGCAAGGACACTAAAGGTGTGTGCTTGGACATGATCTCTCTTCCAAAAACACCTTCCCCAGATCCCAAGGCTATAACTTGATGAGAGAGTACTCTTATCACTTTCTGAAAATAAATATTGTGCTAGCTTCCATGTCATGTCCATGGATCTGTACCTCCTCCAGTCTACTAAGAGGAAATAAGCCTGTATCAGCCAATAGACTATCCTGGATGATTTATTTTCTTCCTGTCTTTCAACAGTGATAAGTCAGCTTTTGCCTTATCTTGCCAGAGGACTACACCTCCACTCCCAGACCACTTTATATCATGCTGCAATTTGAATAACCGACATCCCTTTCTAGTTGCTCTTTATGTGTTGTCTTCCCTTCTTTTAGAATAAAAGCTCCTTGAACTATGTCCAAAGGGCTATAAAACTGTGCATACCCTTTTACCTAGCAATACCACTATTAGGTCTATATCCCAAAGAGATCATAAAAACTGGAAAAGGACCCACATGTACAAAAATATTTATACATGCTCTTTTTGTGGTGGCAAATAATTGGAAATTTAGGGGATGCCCATCAGTTGGGGAATGGCTAAACAAGTTGTGTATAGAGGATATGAATGAACAGAATATTATTGTGCTGTAAGAAATGATAAGCAAGGGGGCAGCAAAGTGGCGCAGTGGATAAAGCACTGGCCCTGGATTCAGGAGGACCCGAGTTCAAATCCGGCCTCAGACACTTGACACTAGTTGTGTGACCCAGGGCGAGTCACTCAACCCTCATTGCCCCACCAAAAAAAAAAAAGGAAAAGAAATGAAATGATAAGCAAGCAGATTTCAGAAAAACCTGGAGAGACTTACATGAATTGATGATGAGTGAAATGAGCAGAACCAGGAGAACATTGTACACAATATCAACAACATTGTGTGATGGTCAACTGTGATGGACTTGACTCTTCTCAACAATACAATGATCCAAGATAATTCCAAAGGACTCATGATGGAAAATGTTCTCCACACCCAGATAAAAGAACTGTGGGATCTGGATGCAGATTAAACCATACTGTTTCTACTTTTTTTTGAGGCTATTCCCTCTTGTTCTGATTCTTCTTTCACAACATGACTAATGCAGAAATATATTTAATGTGATTATACATATATAACCTATATAAGATTGCTTTCTGTATTGGGGAGGGGGAGGGAAAGGAGGGAGGGAGAAAAATTTGGAACTAGAAATCTTATAAAAACAAATATTGAGGGGCAGCTAGGTGGTGCAGTGGATAGAGCACCGGCCCTGGAGTCAGGAGTACCTGAGTTCAAATCCGGCCTCAAACACTTAACACTTACTAGCTGTGTGACCCTGGGCAAGTCACTTAACCCCAATTGCCTCACTAAAAAAAAAAAATTAAAAAAAAAACAAATATTGAAAACTATCTCTACATGTAACTGGAAAATAATAAAATACTTTTATGATTAAAAAAAAGAATAAAAGCTCCTTGAAGGCAGGAACTAACTTATTTATATTTATATCTCCAGGGTGTAATACATCTATCTATCTTCTATCTATGTAAGTAGCAAGGATTCAGGGCATATAGATGGGACACAAGTTGAACCCATTTTAAGTGATCAGATGATATGGATACTGAGCACAGCTAATCATCGTCATTAGGTCACAAGCCTCATCACCTGAAGGAATGATGGAGTTGACTATACTGTCTGCCAGTTTCTGTTGTCCAAGTCATTACAGGACAGATAAACCTTGTCTCCTATACTCAAGAGCTCCTGGGAGGTATGATGGCATTACACTACTGCTCATAGTAGTACGATACTACTTGAGATGCAACTTGAAAAAGGGCTCTTAATGGAGTTGAAATTTGAGCTTGACCTCTATTTTAATATGCCTTGATTCAGAGAAACAGTTAATTGTGGAAAACAATATAATCACTCTAACTAGGGATGTTTTATAGAGGATGTTTTGCTCTATAAAATTTTTCACAATGTAGTTCAGCAAGATATATATATATTAATTTCAAATTAGTCTTCTTGGAAGTTGGTGGACAAAAGCACCCACACCAATTATATTTTCACAGATCATAATATCCTGACTCCATGTCCCAGTCTTGTGGGCATATCTACAAATTGACTAGTGTAGAAAAGAAGCCTATTATATGAGAGGAGACACTCATATTGAAAGCCACATATAAGGAATGAAAGCACCAACCTTACAGAAAGTTGCACCTCTATTAATATACACCCTTTGCAACAGTTTAATCAAAGCCAGATTTATTGAGAGTTATTTTTAGTAGGTTCAGCATCAATACTACTAATGTTCCTATCATGATCTGCAGACAGCTATAGGCAGATATATTTTCTGTGGAACCTTGATCTTATTCACCTGACCAATCAATTAACTTCATAGTCCCTTCTAGAACAGAGGTCAGCAAACTAGCTCAGGGGCCAAATCTGTCCCATTGACCACTTTTGTACAACATACAAGCCAAGAATGTTTTTAGCATTGGGACTACAAGATTGCCTAGAAAAAAATGAAGCAAGAGATTAATTTTTAATTTTTCTTTTTTTAAAATAAATAAAAGTATTTTATTATTTTCTTGTTACATATAAAGATAGTTTTCAACAATTGTTTTCATTGGATATTTCATTCCAAATTTTTTTCCCACCCTTCCTTCCCTCCCTCCTCCCCAAGACAGAAAGCAATCTGATAATAGGATATATATGTGCAATCACATTAAACATATTTCTGAATTAGTCATCTTGTGAAAGAAGAGTCAGAGCACAAGGGGAAAACCTCAAAAAAGAAGGAACAAAACAGCCCAAAAGAAGAAACAGTATGGTTCAATCTGCATTCATAATCCACAGTTCCTTTTTCTGGATGTTGACAACATTTTCTATCATGAGTTCTTTGAAACTGTTTTGGATCATTGCACTGATTAGAAGAGCCAAGTCTATTACCACTGTTCATAGCACAATGTTGCTGTTACTGTGCAAAATGTTCTCCTGTTTCTGCTCCTCTAGGTCAGCATCAGTTCATTTAAGTCCTTCCATGTTTCTCTGAACTCCTCCTGATCATCATTTCTTACAGCACAATAGTATTCCATTACATTCATATACCATGACTTGTTTAGCTATTCCCCAATTGATGGGCATTGTCTTGATTTCCAATTCTTGAAGCAAGAGATTAAAAAAAGTAAATAAGTGATCTGGAGGAAATGGCTTATAACAGAGGATAGAAAACCTTATCCAAGTAATTTGTGATCATTTAGCAATCTCATTATTCACTCCTCAAACTCCTAACCACATTAACAAAGATAAATTTCTCCTCTTTACTGAAATTGCAACTACCTGATGTGACTTCCCTCAACTTGCTTCCATTCTCTATGTCTCTACGTTCATAGTCAATGTATTTCATTCTAGGCTCAATCCCATCCCTTTAACCTCATCGTATCCTTTGATACCATTAACCAAATCCATCTTATTATTTTTTCCTCATTTGACTTCCATGACAAAGCGGTGTGGCAAGAGTACAATATGGTCTCAAAGAAAGAGCATAAGATTTTGAATGAGAAGTTATGGGCTTAAATCTGCTTCTTTCTACTTATGTATCCTTGGACCAAATCCATCTATGTCATACTCCCTCTATGCTGCGATCTCCTTATATATAAAATGAAGTTGTATTAAGTGCCCTCTAAGCACCATTGAAGCTCTAAATCTAAGATCCCATGATTCACTCTCTCAACAGTCCTTTTCTGTCTTGAATTGCTTTTCATTTTTCTAATGAACTTAAATATTGATATCTCCCAAAGCTCTTCCTTTGGTCATTTACTCACTCTGCATGTTCACCCTCAGTGAATGATATCCAATGCTTATGAATGATGTGCAAGTCTTTGTCTTCATCTCAACATTTTGCCTATGCTCCATTCCAGGTGTATATTTGTCTTCTGGATATCTCTACCTAGATATTCCAGCAGCATCTCAAACTCAGCACTATAGTCACCATCTCTCCCCTAAAACCTGACCCCTCCCTATCCTTTTATTTGCTGTTGTCATCTCTTCCATACAGCCTCTGAGACTCAAAAGTTCAGAATACTCTTTATCTCTTCCATTGTGCTTTCCCCCTTTTCTATTAGGACAGGCCCTGTCAATTCTACTTCTATAATATCTTTTGTATCATTTTTTTTTCATTTCCATTCCCACTGAAACTTCATTGATGCCTTCATCACCTCTCATTTGGACTATCGTATTAATAGCCTTCTAACTCCTCTCCGGGCCTCCTGACTCACTTTTCTCCATTCTCTCTTCTAACCCAGTAATTGTTCTATTTGCACCATTTTCATTCTGTCATTCCGATACATAAAAATCTTTAGTGGTTCCCTATTACCTACCAAATAAAGTAGAAATCCTTGCCCTGGCATTTCCCTGGCTTTAGCTACAACCTACTCTTGGAGCCTTATCCCATATTCTTTTCTTTAATATACCCAAACTCAAGTCAAACAACCTTCTTTCTAAAGCCTTCATATAATAATCAACTATTCCAATGATGTGCTCTCTTTCCATGGCCTCATACTTCCATCTCCTATCTCTGTGCCTTTGCTCATGTTGATATGAATGGCCTCCTTCCAGTTTCAGCCTTTTAAAATTCCAAAATCCTTTAAAATTAACCTCTGGGGTCAGCTAGGTGATGCAGTGGATAGAGTACCAACCCTGGATTCAGGAGGACCTGAGTTCAAATTCAGTCTAAGACCCTTGACACTTATTAGCTGTGCGACCCTGGGGAAATAACCCCAATTGCCTCACAAAATAAAATAAAATAAAAAGTTATTTTTTAATATTTCTTGAACCAACTGAATTTGTAATATGAATAGCAGCAGAAGGAAATAAAAGAGCCATATTCAGGAAATAATTCCTACAATTAAGTTTCTAGAATCATGGTTCTATCCATTTACATGTCATGTCTCTTTTCTGATATATATGTGTGTGTATATATATATATGTGTACATATGTGTATATATGTATGTGTGTATGTATATATGTGTATATACAAATATATATGTAATTTAATATATATGTGTGTATGTGTATGTAAATGTATATGTAGGGAGGGAGACACAGAGAGAGAGAGAGAGAGAGAGAGAGAGAGAGAGAGAGGTGGGGGGGAGAACATGATTATATCTAAAGTTTAGCTTTGCACTGTGGAAAAGCATTCCAGGAATCATTCATAGCTGGTTGATTGACTGTGCTCAAAGAGTACTGATTAGTGGATAGATGTAAATCTGAAGTGTGTTCTCTAGGGAGAGGCCATAGTGTGATCCTATGAGCCTGTTCCAATTAACAAAAATGGAATGCTCACAAAATTAGCAAATGACACAAATCTGGAAGCAATAGTTAACAAATGGGATGACAGAATCAGGATATGAAAAGATATCAACAGGTTTGGCACATAATTTCAGCATAAGAAAATCTGGTTTTATGTAAAGTCCTGCAATTGAATTCAGAATGCAATTGCATAAGCACAATAAGGGAAAGATGTGAATTGACAGCAAGGTCATATTTGGGGGAGAGGAAACTTAGTGGTTTCCATGGTCTTTAATCTCAATAAGAATCAACTGTGATCAGTTTGTCAGAGTTGTTCATGTTATCATAAGCTGAATTAATAAATGCTTTATGACCAGAACAAGAAATGATAAAATATCATTTTCCATTTTACGCACTAAATTTTAGGAAGGATATTGAGAAGGGTGACCATGATAGTAAAGATACTTTAATCCATGTCATGTGAGGAACAATCTAAAATGTGGGAATATTTATCTTTCAAAAGAGAAAGGCTTATCATATAGTGATGACTTTTTCAGATATTTAAAGTGTTTTCATGTAGGACAAGATATAGCTTTGTTCTCTTTTGCTTCTAGGGATTGAATTAGGGCTCAAAGGTCGAAACTCTGTAAAGATAGATTATATTTAGGTTCAGCAAAAAAAGAAAAGCTTTCCAACACTTAGAAGTATCCAATAATGAAACATATCAACTGATAAGGTAGTTTATTCTTCATCATTGAAAGTATTTAAGTAGAAACTGGACAGCCATGTGCCACAGAGTCTATAAATATTTTAGCCAGTGGTTCTCAAACCTTTTGGTCTTGGTACCCTTCTTTACTCTTAAAAATTATTGAGGACCTCCCCTCAAGAGTTTTCATTAATTTGAGTTATAACTGTTGATATTTAACATATTAGAAACCAAAGTGACTGTATTATTATTATTATTTTGTTTTGTTTTTGTGGGGCAATGAGGGTTAAGTGACTTGCCCAGGGTCACACAGCTAGTAATTGCCAAGTGTCTGAGGTCGGATTTGAACTTAGGTCCTCCTGAATCCAGGGCTGGTGCCTTTTCCACTGCGCAACCTAGCTGACCTCTATGACAGTATTATTATTAAAATAGTTTTGACCTCTCAGCCGCATGAAAGGTTTTCAAAGACTCCCAAGAGTCCCAGACCACACTTTGAGGAATGATGAGCTGATCCTACCCTCTTATTTTACAAAAGAAGAAAGGGAGTTCCAGAGGTCTTAAGTATCATGGGGAAGGTTAAGTAGTAGAATGTTGGATAAAGGAAGACCTAAACTCAAATTTTGTTAAAGATGTTTCCTAACTATGTGACCCTGGGCATATTACTTTTCAACTCCTAGCCACAATTTCCTTGTCTGCAAAATAGAGATAATATTGCCTCACAACATTTTTGTGAGGATGAAATAACAATTACAATGTGTTTTATAAATCTTAAAATTATTATTATTAATTTAATTTGATAAAAAATGTACAAATAGCAAACAAGAGAAGCAAGATTTGAACCCAGCTTCTGTAAATCCAAACTCTTTTCCTTTTTATTTTTTCATTTAATGATGTTTTATTTTTCCCAATTACACATAGTTTTCAACATTCATTTTTGTAATATTTTGAGTTCCAAATTTTACTCCCTCCTCTCTTTCCTCCCCCCTTCCCAAGACAGCAAGCAATCTGATACAGGTTTACAATCATTTTAGACATATTTCCACATCAGTCATGTTGTGAAAGAAAAGTCAGAGCAAAAGAGAAAAACCACAAGAAAGAAAAAACAAGTGAAAATAGTATGCCTTAATCTGTTCCAATGCTTTTGTCACCATGTCATGCTGCCTCTGCTGGATGGCCTGTAAGTCCTATACAAAATTAACATTCTATGAATGTTTTTATTATTATTGTTATTTTATTAATATTATTATTATTGTTATTATTATTATTTGACTTGACCTAATCTTCTTGGGGCAGGCAGACAGCTCAGTGGATAGAGGGTTGGACATGGAGTCAGGAAGACATATTCCTGAGCTCAAATGTGACCTCAAATTCTTACTAGTTGTGTGGCCCTGGGCAAGTCACTTAGCACTGTTTGCCTTGATTTCTTCATCTGTAAAATGAGCTGGAGAAAGAAATGGCAAACACTCTAGTATCTTTGCCAAGAAAATCCCTAATGGGATCACAAAGTATCAGACACAATTGAACAAGAAATCTCATCGTCTTTACTCATTATATATAGAGAGAGACTCAAAATGAACTATAGAGAATACCAAGTTGTTGTTTTTTTCTTTTGAGCCACCAAAGCACAAGTATATGTACTGAAACGCTTAAGAATAGAAGTTTGCCTACCTAGTTAACTTATTGTGCATCCCATAAATTTTATATGTTCTTTTATAATTTTATTTTTAATCTATGGAATAAAACAAGCATTTCCATAACAGTACAATAAAAAGATGATTAAATATGGAGCTGCAAATCTACTATACACAACTTGGCATTCCTTTCAAATATACAACAAAATTATCATGTAAAAATTTTTCTTCCCTCTCCCACCCAGGAGATGGTTACCATTAGACACAAATAGGTATGTATATGTATATATGTAAAATTATTCTATACATACTTCTATTTATCAGTTCTTTCTCTGGATGCAAATAGCATCTTTCTTCACATGCCCTTTATGGTGAATTGGGGTATTTATAATAGTCAAAATAACTTATTCATTCTTAAAACAATATTGCTGTTACCATATATAATGTTCCCTTGGTTCTGCTCATTTCTCTCTTCATTATTTCATGCAAGTCTTTTTATGTGTTTTTTTTCTAAAATAACTGATCTTATAATTTCTTATACCACAGTAGTATTCCATCACAATCATGTACCACAACTTGTTCAGCCATTCCCTAATTGATGGCCATCCCTTTAATTTCCAGTACTTTGCCACCACAGATGGCTGCCATGAACATTTTAGAATGTATAAATTCTTTTCCTTTTACTCTAATTATCTTCCAAAATAGACCAAGTAGTAGTATTGCTGGGTCAAAGGGTATAGATAGTTTGATAACTCTTTGGACATAATTTCAGACTGTGCTCCAAAATCGTTCGATCAGTTCACCATTCCACGAACAATGAATTAGTGTCCCAATTTTTCCACATCCTCTCTAACATTTGTCACTTTCCCCTTCTATCATTTTAGCCAATATGGTAGGTTTAAAATAATATCTCAAGGTTATTTTAATTTTCTTTTTTCTAGTCAATAATGATTTAGAGCATGTTTTTTGGTTTTTTTTGTTTTTTTTTATAAAAGGTATTTTATTTTTTCCGTTACATGTAAAGATAGTTCTCAACCTTTGTTTATACAAGCTTTACAATTTCAGATTTTTCTCCCTCCCTCCCCTCCCTCCCCCCCTCCCCTAGACAGCAGGTAATCTGATATAGGTTATATCTATATATCTATATACATATACATATATAGATATAGATATATACACACACACATATATATACACATAATAACATTAATCCTATTTCTGCATTAATCCTGTTACAAGAGAAAAAATCAGAGCAGTGATGCAAAACCTCAAAATAGAAAAAAAAAAAACCAACAGCACCCAAAACAAAAGAAATAGTATGGTTCAATCAGCATCTATACTCCACAGTTTTTTTTTCTTGTATTTGGAGATCCTCTTCTATCATGAGTTCCCTGGAACTCTTCTGTACCATTGCATTGGTGAGAAGAATATAGTCCATCACAGTAGGTCAACACTCAATGTTGATGATACTGTGTACAATGTTCTTCTGGTTCTGCTCATCTCACTCATCATCAGCTCACGTAAGACCCTCCAGGTTTCTCTGAACTCCTCCTGCTCATCATTTCTTACAGCACAATAGTATTCCATTGTATTCATATACCACAACTTGTCCAGCCATTCCCCAATTGATGGGCACCCCCTCAACTTCCAATTCCTTGCTACCACGTAAAGAGCAGCTATAAATATTTTTGTACATGTGGGTCCCTTTCCCCCTTCCATAATTTCTTTGGGAAAAAGACCTAAAAGTGGAACTGCTGGGTCAAAGGGTATGCACAGCTTTATCGCCCTTTGGGCATAATTCCAAATTGCTCTCCAGAATGGTTGGATCAGTTCACAGCTCCACCAACAATGCATTAGTGTTCCAATTTTCCCACAGCTTCTCCAACATTTACTATCTTCCTTTTTTGTCATTTTAGCCAATCTAATAGGTGTCAGGTGGTACCTCAGAGTTGTTTTAATTTGCATCTCTCTAATCATTAGAGATTTAGAGCATTTTTTCATATGGGAATAGATAGCTTTGGTTTCTTCATCAGAAAACTGCCTGTTCATATCCTTTGACCATTTCTCAATTGGGGAAGGACTTGAATTCTTATAAATTTGATTTAATTCCCTATATATTTTAGAGATGAGGCCTTTATCAGAAGTACTGGCCTCAAAAATTGTTTCCCAACTTTCTGCCTCCCTTCTAATTTTGGATGCATTGCTTCTGTTTGTACAAAAATTTTTTAATTTTATATAATCAAAATCATCCATTTTGCATTTTATAATATACTCTATCTCTTGTTTGGTCAAAAACTGTTTTCCTTTCCAAAGATCTGATAGGTACACTATTCCTTTCTCTCCTAATTTACCTATGGTATCACCTCTTATGTCTAAATCATGTATCCATTTTGACCTTATTTTAGTATAAGGTGTAAGATGTTGGTCTATGCCTAATTTCTTCCATACTATCTTCCAGTTTTCCCAGCAGTTTTTGTCAAATACTGAGTTCCTATCCCAGAAACTGGAGTCTTTGGGTTTATCAAACACTACATTACTAGTGTCATTTACTACTGCATTTCCTGAGCCTAGCCTATTCCATTGATCTACCACTCTATTTTTTAGCCAGTACCGGATAGTTTTGATGACTGCCACTTTATAGTAAAGCTCCAGGTTAGGTACCGCTAACCCACCTTCCTGTGAATTTTTTTTCATTATTTCCCTGGATATTCTTGATTTTTTGTTTTTCCAGATGAATTTTGTTATTATTTTTTCTAGCTCTATAAAATAATTTTTAGGTAGTCTGATTGGTATGGCACTGAATAAGTAAATTAATTTAGGCAGTATTGTCATTTTTACTATATTAGCTCTGCCAATCCATGAGCAATTGATATCTTTCTAATTATTTAGATCTGATTTGATTTGTGTGAAGAGTGTTTGGTAGTTGTGTTCATAGAGTTCCTGGGTTTGTCTTGGCAAGTAGACTCCCAAGTATTTTATATTATCTACCGTTACTTTAAATGGAATTTCTCTTTCTATCTCTTGCTGCTGGACTTTGTTGGTCATGTATAGAAATGCTGATGATTTATGTGGATTTATTTTATATCCTGCTACTTTGCTAAAATTGTTAATTGTTTCACGTAATTTTTGAGTTGATTCTCTAGGATTCTTTAAGTATGCCACCATATCATCTGCAAAGAGTGATAGTTTTGTTTCCTCCTTGCCTATTCTAATTCCTTTAATTCCTTTCTCTTCTCTGATTGCTAAAGCTAACATTTCTAGGACAATATTAAATAATAGGGGTGATAATGGACATCCTTGTTTCACCCCTGATCTTATTGGGAAGGCCTCTAATTTATCTCCATTGCATATAATACTTGCTGATGACTTTAGGTAGATACTGTTTATTATTCTAAGGAAAGCTCCCCCTATTCCTAAACTCTCTAGTGTTTTTATTAGGAATGGGTGTTGTACTTTGTCAAAAGCTTTCTCTGCATCTATTGAGATAATCATATGATTTTGGTTGGTTTTTTTATTGATGTGGTTGATTATGTTAATAGTTTTTCTAATGTTGAACCAGCCCTGCATTCCTGGTATAAATCCCACCTGGTCATAGTGTATTATCCTGGTGATCACTTGCTGTAATCTCCTTGCTAATATCTTATTTAAGATTTTAGCATCAATATTCATTAGGGAGATTGGTCTATAATTTTCTTTCTCTGTTTTTGCTTTGCCTGGTTATGGTATCACCACCATATTTGTGTCATAAAATGAATTTGGTAGAACTCCTTCTTCACCTATTTTTCCAAATAATTTGTATAATATTGGAATTAATTGTTCTTTAAATGTTTGGTAAAATTCACCTGTAAACCCATCTGGCCCTGGGGATTTTTTCTTAGGGAGTTCATTAATGGCTTGTTCAATTTCTTTTTCTAATATGGGTTTATTTAAGGATTTTATTTCTTCTTCCGTTAACCTGGGCAGTTTGTATTTTTGTAAATATTCATCCATTTCATTTAGATTGTCAAATTTATGGGCATACAGTTGGGCAAAATAATTCCTAATTATTGACTTAATTTCTACTTCATTGGTGGTAACATCACCCTTTTCATTTTTGATACTGGTAATTTGCTTTTATTCTTTCTTTTTTTAATCAAATTAACCAATATTTTATCTATTTTATTGGTTTTTTCATAAAACCAGCTCTTAGTTTTATTGATTAATTCTATAGTTTTTTTGCTTTCAATCTTATTAATTTCTCCTTTAATTTTCAGGATCTCTAATTTAGTGTATAATTGGGGATTTCTAATTTGTTCTTTTTCTAGCTTTTTAAGTTGCATGCCCAATTCATTAATCTCTTCTTTCTCTTTTTTATTCATGTAAGCATTTAGAGCTATAAATTTTCCCCTAAGCACTGCTTTGGCTGCATCCCATAGATTTTGGTATGTTGTCTCATTATTGTCATTCTCTTGGATAAAGTTATTGATTGTTTCTATGATTTCTTGTTTGGCCCATTCATTCTTTAGAACGAAATTATTTAGTTTCCAATTGATTTCCATTCTACTTTTCCCTGGCTCTTTCTTACATGTAATTTTTATTGCATCATGATCTGAGAAGGATGCATGTACTATTTCTGCCTTTCTACATTTGACTATGATGGTTTTCTGCCCTAATACATGGTCAATTTTTGAAAATGTGCCATGTACTGCTGAGAAAAAGGTATATTCCTTTCTATCCCCATTCAATTTTCTCCAGACATCTATCATGTCTAACTTTTCTGGTAATCTATTCATCTCTTTCACTTCTTTCTTATTTATTTTTTGGCTAGATTTATCTATTTCTGAGAGGGGGAGATTCAGATCCCCCACTAGTATAGTGTTACTGTCTAATTCCTCTTATAACTCATTTAACTTCTCCTCTAAGAACTTGGATGCTATACCACTTGGAGCATACATATTTAATATTGATATTACTTCATTCTCTATAGTACCTTTAAATAAGATGTAATTTCCTTCCTTATCTCTTTTAATGAGATCTATTTTTGCCTGCACTTTGTCTGAGATAAGGATTGCTACCCCTGCCTTTTTTACTTTAGCTGAGGCATAGTATATTCTGCTCCAGCCTTTTACCTTTACTCTGTGTGTATCTCTCTGCTTCAAATGTGTTTCTTGTAAACACCATATTGTAGGATTCTGGTTTTTAATCCACTCTGCAATTCGCTTCCGTTTTATAGCAGAGTTCATACCATTCACATTCACAGTTATTATTACTGACTGTCTATTCCCCTCCATTCTATTTACCCCCTTTGTACTTTTCCCCCCTTCTTTCACCCTATTCCTCCTCACCGACATTTTACTTCTTACCCCTGCCTCCCCCAATCTGCCCTCCCTTTTTATCACCCCCCTCTCTTTTCCTTACCCTTTTCTCCCTTGCTTCTGTCCTCCCTTCTATCAGTCCCCCTCTTTCCCTTCCCCTTTTGCTTCCCTAAAGAATGAGTTAAGTTTCTTTATCCCAATGAACGTATATGTTATTCCCTCTTTGAGTCAAATCTAATGAGAATAGGGTTGAAACAATGTGCCCCCCTCCTTTCTTTCCCTCTATTGTAATAGGTATTTTTTCCACCTCTTCATATGATATAATTCATCCCATTCCACCTCCCCTTTCCTCTCCTCCCCACAGACTCCCTTTTTAACCCCTTAATTCTTTTGTATCATCACATCAAAGACAATTTATACCCTCAATGTAAAGTCCTTCTCTCTGCCCAAATACATTTACAGTTCTTAAGAGTTATGAGTATTATTTTCCTGTGTAGGGATATAAACAATTTAACCTAATAGGGTAACCTTTTTTTTCCCCCTCTGTTTACCTTTTTAAACTTCTCTTGAGTCTTATATGTTGAGATCAAATTTTCTATTCAGTTCTGGTCTTTTCACCAGGAAAGATTGAAAGTCCCCAATGTCATTAAATGTCCATCTTTTCCCCTGAAAGAAAATGAACATTTTTGCTGGGTAATAAATTGTCGACTGCAATCCAAGCTCCTTTGCCCTCCGGAATATCATATTCCAAGCCTTGCAGTCCTTTAATGTTGAAGCTGCCAGGTCCTGAGCAATCCTGACTGTGGCTCCATGATATTTAAATTGCTTCTTTCTGGCTGCTTGGAGTATTTTCTCCTTCACCTGATAATTCTGGAATTTGGCTACAATATTCCTTGGAGTTTTCCTTTTGGGGTCTCTTTCAGGAGGTGATCGGTGGATTCTTTCAATGATGATTTTATCCTCTGATTCTATGATATCAGGGCAGTTCTCCTTAATAATTTCCAGGAATATTGTGTCTAGATTCTTTTTCTAGTCATGGCTTTCAGGCAGTCCAATGATTCTCAAATTGTCTCTCCTCGATCTGTTTTCCAGATCAGTTGTCTTTCCAATGAGGTATTTCACATTTTCTTCTATTTTTTCATTTTTTTTTTTATTCTGCTTGACTGATTCCTGGTGTCTCATGGATTCCTTATCTTCCAACTGTCCCACTTTAATTTTTAAGGCATTGTTTTCATCAGTGAGATTATGCACCTTTTTTTCCATTTGGCCAAGTGAATTTTTTAAAGCAATGTTTTCTTCAATGAGATTATGCACCTTTTTTTCCATTTGGCCAGATGAATTTTTTAAGGTATTGTTTTCTTCAGTGAGATTATGCACCTTTTTTTTCCATTTGGCCAAATGAATTTTTTAAGGCTTTGTTTTCTTCAGTGAAATTATGTGCTTCCTTTTCCAAGCTGATGATTCTTTTTTCATTGTTTTTTTGTTTTGCTTTCATTTCTCTCCCCATTTTTTCTTCTACCTCTTGCAATTGATTTTTAAAATCCTTTTTGGGCTCTTCCAGGAAGGCTTTTTGTTCTTGAGACCAATTCACCTTCCCTCCTGAGGCTTCAGATGTAGGCAATTTGAGACTATTGTCCTGATCTGAGTTTGTGTTGGCTTCTTCCCTATTGATACAGAAGCTCTCAATGGAGAGGGCTCTTTTTTGCTTCTTACTCATTATTGCAGCTTATTTATTTATTTTTTAAGTTGAGGTCTGCTCTGGGGGCACCAGGGTCCCTGTTTTGAGCTTCTTGTGCAGGGGTATAGGTGCTGTTTGACCGGGTTTTTACTCTGAGGCCTTTATGGTGTGTGGAGATCCCCCACCCTGCACTTCCTGTCCTGGCCAGCCAGGCTCCAGACCCCGGCATCTGATCCCGCCTGACCCGTTCGTGGCCCTCTCGGCCGGTGCAGGTAGGTTTTTCCACTGTCCTTCTTGGCCACCAGATTTTTGAACCAGGTTCCAAGGGCCTCAGTTGTTCAGCTGTGGCCTGCAGCTCCTGCTGACTTGCCCCAACCCCCTCGGCACTGGGTTGCTGCCCTGCGCTGGGCCTCCCTTTTGCCGGAGTCAGACCAACCTTTTCCTGAAGTCTTCTAAATTATTTCTGGTTGGAGGACTGTGTCTCTCTGTCTCTTTGCAGGTTCTGTAGTTTCAGAATCTGTCCAGAGGCTTGATTTAATGTTTGTTTTGAGGGAACAGAAGGACAGCTCAGGCAGCTTGCTGCTTCCTCTCCGCAATCTTGGCTCCGCCCCGCCTAGAGCACGTTTTCATATGACTATAAATTGTTTTGGCTTCTTCATTGGAAAACTGCCTATTCATATATCCTTTTAAAATGCATTTTGGAGGTTTTGACCTGATTATTGAGATGGAGGAAGCTACTTAAATCTGATTTTCTTCTTACCTGATTTTTTTTCAAAATTTGCCATGCCTTAAGAAATTGGAATCAGATAGTAGCTATAAATCAGTACCTCCTTCTTGATAGGTCCTAATTTCAAGTGCTTCTTTATGTAAACTAGTATCTTACTGGTTTGAAAAAAAACTTGTCAGAATTAGCTCACACCTAAGTCCTTTCAATATTCCATTCTCCAATAACACCATCATGAATTTTTAAAAATTCTATGGAATAATCTCCATTAGGAATTGCTCTCACCACCGTCATGAAGATTTTCCTTAAAAGATATGCATTCAAAGACTGGAAACAATATAGATGTTGATTGCTTGGACAATGACTAAATAAACTATGCTGTATAAATGTAATGGAATATTATTGGACAGTGGACAGTTAGAAACATGGGAAGATTCATATGAACTGAAGGAGAATGAAATAAGCATAACCAAAAGAATTATATACACACACACACATATATATATATACATATATATATATATACACTCATACACATACATATATATATATATGACTACAATATAAGTGGAAAAAACACTATAAGTTCTTGAACTTTGAATCACTGAGAAACTAATAACAACTCCAGAGAATGAATAATGAAACATGCCTCCCTCCTCTTGTCAGAGAAGCCAAGATCTAGCAGGGGAAAACATTACATACTGTTAAGGGTTAAAATTCTAGCTAAACTGTCTAAAATATCTAATGAGTGGTCGCCAATAAATTATAAGCTTTAGCAAGAGTTAGACTTTTAAGCATTTATTAAGGAGAATAAGAATTTAGTAAAGAGAGAGAAAGGCCTAGATTCCTATCTATTAAAGGGAGAGCACATTTCTAGCTCCGCTCTCCACCCGAGTCCAGAGGAAAGAGCCCCAGACTGAGCGCCAGTCTCTTCCTTCCTCCTCCCACTAGTCCGCGTCACTTCCTGAATCCTGAAGAAAAGACTCCTGGTCTTGCCCTCAAAGACCTTCCCTTCATGGGCAGAACTCTTCTACAGTAAGTATCCAGCAGATGGCATTATTCCAATCGTTACAGTCCCCCCTGTTGTTCCTCAAGAAACAAAATGTTTCCTTGACGGAACAGTAAAAAGAATATAATAACTATTGCTAACTAATAATATGTGAACAACAATATAGAAAAGGAAGAGAGGAAAGTTTTGTTCAGAGGGGCGATTTTTTTTTTTTTTGTCCTCATGAACCGACGCTTTGACATTAGTCTTGCAAAGGGAGGGCCTCTGCAGAGAATACATGTTACAGATGGTGTATATTATAACAGAAAGAGAAAAAAAAACAACAAAAACAACAAATCAAAACTGTTCATTTAAAGTCTCTGAAAGTCTTTTCTCAGATGTCCTCTAGGTGTAGTCCTGGAATGGAAGTCTTTTCAGGGGTTGATGTGTGGATGCTGGTAATCAGCCAGGAAAATTTCCTACAAAATTGAGCTTAACACAACTTTAAAATAGCTTTGTCAATAATCAAATCAAACAATGAAAGTTCTCAAAAACATGTCTAAGGGAATTCAGAATCTTAGTTGTTACACATGAAACATATAATAAAACAAAAATTGAAACATTCTTTAAAATTATAATCTTACTATAGTCCCCCCTCATGGAGGGTAATTGAGAAGACAATTGCTGCAATATTAATTAATAAAAATAATTTTTATCTTTGTTTTATCACTTTTTGCATCATCTGCCTAATTATCCTCATGCCATTATGAGAAATTTAAAAATCTAATATAATTGGTAACAGGTGTCAAGGCCAAATTCAACACTGTATTTATCATGACATCTGAGATAATTATGGGGGTTACCATAAAAGAACAGAGAAATGATGGGATATGAGCATTCCCACACTTGAGCAATATGTACTGCCCATACAGTATGCCAGGCTTAAAATAGGTGGATGGAATATATGTCCATGCCACCGAACATATTGGAAGAAACTGAGTCAGACTTAATCAGATGCATGGGATTGAGATGTCCATGGCATCAGGCATATAGGAGGGAGCATAGAAGCCAGGTGTAGAAGTGAGATGGGTGGGATGAATACTTCCAGCCATCTGTACAATATCGTGGGGAAAAAGAGAATAAAATATTAAACCAAGAGAATCCAACCTCAACATTTGTCAAAAGCCGTTCCCTCGGCCATACCTTGACTTCATGCATGTCTCCCCTCATGTGACAGTTCAGTGTCTGCTCTTGCATGTATTCCTCTTGTGATTGGATGGCATCTTGGCCAACTGGCATCTGATAACTCAGAATAAAGGCAATTAATGTCTTAAATGATAAGTTCCCATAATCCAAGTCTCATATGGATTTAAAATTGAGGATAATAAATGATTGCAAAAAATGTGAATACATCTTGACTCAGAACACAATATATAATTACGCAACAATTTCAAATAATACCCATTTTTTTTACTTAGTATACAATTACTTTTGTGAAAAATCTGAACATATTTAAATACAAGTTAAAGCACAACAGAATCTCAAAGAAAACTTTTTTTTTTTGAAAAAAGAAAACTTTTACAAATGTTCCCCTCTTTTTTTTTTTTTGAATATGCTTATCAAAAATAATACTTCTTTACACTTGCCATGGCAACCAATTTGCCAGGGAAATGCTTCAAAGAGTTTGATCAAATAATCAGTTGAGAAAAAATAACAAAAACAAACAACTCAGAATATGGGAGCACAATACTCCTAGAATTAACATTGTATAATAAAAACAAAACCATCTTGCAATGTTTCAAAATTAGATAGATAAATGAATAGAAGAAAATACACATGGAACAATAAAAGACAATGAAATTCAAACTAAGGAAATATAAATGAATATGAACTTAATAAGAGTATTATAAAATATAAACTTGATCACATGACTATAAAAAAACTTTTACAAATATTCTCCTTGTTTTAAAAACTAAGTATAAAACACAACCTCAAAAGCATGAAAATCTCTATGAAAATAAACCCATACCATTAATTTCAAAATGTATATGTAATAGCATAGAAATCCTATGTAACCTCTGAACTGATACTGTTAATAATCTGAGTGAATTCAGAACACTCTTGATTCCGATATCTAAAATCCCCAATACTCATATCAATACCTTGCTGCTTACTTCTACATTTCTGTAAAATATATACCCTTCCATGGCAAAAGCAGAGTCTTGAACTATGTTGATGATTGTCATTCTTATTCAGCTTAAGTTTTTCTTCTTTAACCCCTCTATATTGTCTGTCAGTCTTTTCACCATACAAATGCTTTATAAGATTACTAATTAAAGACAAAAGCAGGTTAGCAAAATTATGAACAAATCGAGCATATCTGGAATTTAAAGGGTTTTCTAAGGTTGTCTCAGAAGCACAGCCAGGCCGGGGAAGGGCTGAGCCTGAAGCTGCAAATGCAGGTAGAAAAAGTTGAGCATGCGCATCAGATCTCTGGACTTCCCAGGCAGGGGAAGCAATGGGCTTGGCCATGTGAGGAGTAGAGGGTGGGGTCTGGAGAGGAGGGGAGGGACCAGAGCAATTTGAATCAGACTTGATTTTGAACTCAGGCCTGGATTCCTCTTCCCCCACTTTGCCTCCAGGTGCTAGGGGATTAAAAGCTTCTAGAGGGTGGGTCATTGCCTCCAGGCATGCAAAATTAAAGCAACAATTACTGTTAGAACTGGGAAAAGCTGCGGGAATCTCTTCAGGCTTCTCAGAAAAAGCATGGTTGGGAGAGGGAGAGATATTTCCTTGTGTGAGTAAGTTGCTGGCTCTTTTAACAAAAAGAAAAAGAAAAATAGAAAATCCACAAAAACAAAGCATTAACATGATCTTATCTCCCATTTGTCTGGTTAAACAGACTAAAATCAAAAATAGGATAATTAGGGAGTTTAAAAGGTCCATTCGAAAAAATTTAAAGGAAAACACAGCCAGTACACCAGTACTTAGCAGTTAAAGGGAGAGGGAGGGGAAATTTCTTACCCAACCAGAAGATCAGAAGACAGGTTTAGCTTTCCTTAAGATCCCTTCGTGGTCACCATCTGTTAAGGGTTAAAATTCTAGCTAAACTGTCTAAAATATCTAATGAGTGGTCGCCAATAAATTATAAGCTTTAGCAAGAGTTAGACTTTTAAGCATTTATTAAGGAGAATAAGAATTTAGTAAAGAGAGAGAAAGGCCTAGATTCCTATCTATTAAAGGGAGAGCACATTTCTAGCTCCGCTCTCCACCCGAGTCCAGAGGAAAGAGCCCCAGACTGAGCGCCAGTCTCTTCCTTCCTCCTCCCACTAGTCCGCGTCACTTCCTGAATCCTGAAGAAAAGACTCCTGGTCTTGCCCTCAAAGACCTTCCCTTCATGGGCAGAACTCTTCTACAGTAAGTATCCAGCAGATGGCATTATTCCAATCGTTACAATACATTCCCAGACACAATCACTGTACTTTTTGCCTTTTCCTTTACTGTTCATCTTTGTTATAAGGGATTGTTCAGTTCCTAGGAGCAGGATCATAATTCCAGAAGTTACTTGTAAAAGAAAGAAGTATTAATTAAAATATTTCCACATTTATTGTCAAATATTCATAACTAGCAGTTTTTATGGTTAAATTCTACTCCAATATTTTCTAGTATAAAGAAGTGTTTTATAGTGCTACCAATAAAAAGGAATACAAATAAGGTGAATAAGGATAGCCTAGTGGTTAACCACAATCTAGCCACTAGATGAAGGTACAAGGTAAAAGCAAGACTAAATTCTTCAATCTGCCATGACTCTCATCTTTTCTGTGCCCTCAAGAAAACAGTCTTCACATCAATCTTGGGTGAGTTAAGTATCATTTCGCAGACTGCATAGAAAAAAAATATCACAGATACTTCCTCACTCCTCCAAAAGCAGAGGGAAAATATGCTTGGTAGTTTCAAAGCTGATTCTGGCCTGGCTTAAGGCAACCATGAAAAGTAGACTAGTTCCAGTATCAACAAACTACCACATAGAGAATAATAGGAAATGGGAATGGGGCAGACTCAGCAAGGTAAAGGAACTCCTTTTTAAAAAGTTACGCTGGGGAAGCTAGGTGGTGCAGTGGATAGAGCACCGGCCCTGGATTCAGGAGGACCTGAATTCAAATCTGACCTCAGACACTTGACACTTACTAGCTGTGTGACCCTGGGCAAGTCACTTAACCTTCATTGCCCTGCCCAAAAAAAAAAAGAAAAAAAGTTACACTGATATATTTAGGTTTTATATGGCAATTGTTTTTACATTTGTATATTCCTCACCTACCCACCCCCCCTCAGTTTGTAAAAGATCTCTGGTAACAAAGTAAAACAACCAAGCAAAATTAATGTTACAGTCACTTCATATGAAAACATATATAACATTCCATATCTGTAGCACCCCTTTATTTTTTTAAATTGTTAATTAACATAAATCTTTTTTCCTCTCTCCTTTCTTGCATTCCATTGAGAAAAAAGGAAATTAAAACAAATTCTTTATAACAAATAGGCATTGTCAAGCAAAACAAATTCACTCAATGACTATACACAAAAGCAGACATATATGTATCTATGTGTATATACACATAAATGCATACATACATATAAATATATATCTACCTACATGAACATGTATGTGTACATGTATATGTGATATTATATATACACACATACATATATCTCTAAATCTCTATCATCTCTCTGTCAGGAGGTAGATAGAATGTTTCAGCATTAGTCCTCTGGAGTCATGAATGGTTATTGAACACAGTTCTTACAGCTTTTAAAGATGTTTGTATTTCCAGTGTTGTTATCATTGTACAATTTGTTCTCCAGGCTCTCCTTACTTCATTCTTCATCAGTTTATAAAAGTCTTCAAAACTATTCATTTTTATAGCATTGATGTTACAGCATAAATTGTTCTTCTAGTTCTGCTTACTTTGCTCTGTATAAGTCTTTCTATGTTTCTTTGATATCATTTACTTCCTCATTTCTTACAGTATAATAGTATTCTATCACATTCAAATACCACAACTTATTCAGCCTATTACTCAGTTAATGTGTATCCTTTAAGGTTCTTTTTTTTTGCCACCACAAAAAGATCTGCTATAAATATCTTTTCTACACATAGGACCTTTTCTGATTTCTTTGATTCCTTTTGAGTATAAGCATGTCAGTGCTATAGCTGGGTCAAAAGGCATTCACTGATGAACAAGTTTTTTGTGCATAATTCCTAATTGCTGGCCAGAATAGTTGTACCCATTCACAGATCCACCAATAGAACATTAATTTACCTGTTTTCCCATATATCCTCCAATATTTATCATTTGCTGTATTTGTCACTTTTGCCAATCTAAAAGGTATAATGTAGAGTCTCAGAATTGTTTTTATTTCCATTTCTCTAATGAGTAGGGGTTTGCAGCATCATATGGTTATAAATAAGTAGGAGAAAAATGATCAAATCATGTAGCATACTGGTCTACCTGATGACACCTTGTAAAAAGGAATGCTTTTTGACCCAGTAATACCACGGCTAGCTCTGTATCCCAAAGAAATCATAAAAAAGGGAAAAGGACCCACATATACAAAAATATTTATAGCAGCTCTCTTTGTGGTAGCAAAGAGTTGGAAATTGAGAGAATGTCCATCAACTGGGGAATGGCTGAACAAGTTGTGGTATATGAATGGAATAATGGAATAAGGGAAATTATGAGCAGGCAGATCTCAGAAAAACCTGGAAATACTTGAGTGGACTGCTGCTAAGTGAAGTGAGCAGGACCAGGAGGACCTAGGAAGACATACAAACTGATGCAAAGTGAAGTGAGTAGAACCTGGAGACCAGCAGTAACAGTATTATTGCAACAATGATCAACTGTGTAAGAATTAGCTACTCTGATCAATAAAATGATCCAATACAATTCCAAAGGACTTGTGATAAAAAATTCTGTCCACTTCCAGAGAGAAAACTGATGACTTCTGAGTGTAGCTTGAAACATACCTTTTTCACCTTATTTTTCTTCTTTTTATTTCTTTGCAAAATGAATAATATAGAAATATGTTTTGCATAACTTCATATGTATGAGTATCATATTGCTTGCCTTTTCAATGGGTAGAGGAAGGGCAGGAAAGAGGGAGAGAATTTGTACCTCAAAAACAATTTAAAGGAATGTTAAAATTAATTGATTGGGGGCAGCTAGGTGGCGCAGTGGGTAGAGCACCGGCCCTGGATTCAGGAGTACCTGAGTTCAAATCCGACCTCAGATAATTGACACTTATTAGCTGTGTGACCCTGGGCAAGTCACTTAACCCCAAATGCCTAAAAAAAACAAATTAATCGATTGATTAAAATAAAATAGTAATCCTAGAGAAGAAGTCACCAATCAGAAAAAGAGGGCCTCAAAGAGGATATTTCTCCAGAGGGTTGATGCAGAAAGTTAGGAGAAAGAGCCTGGGAAGAAAGTCTAGGTATGAATGAGGTGAATGAAACATAGCTAGAGTGTTTCCTAAAATATTATTGCTTAACCCATGGCCACAGAGAAGCCTTAACACATGATCATCAAGAAGTGGTAGATTAATTCAAGGGATAAACAGTCAGGACAGGAAATAGATTGCATTTAACCTATAGTTAAATATATTACATACAACAGATTTCCCATCTGCTCCCCATAGGGAGGGGTTTCAGATCACAGTGTGCCATTTGGAGGAGAAGCATTTGTGATATCACTGGCTCAGAGTTGTAGGTACCCCTTCTACTGATAGATCACAATCCATCTGTGCCATCCTTGTATACGTATTTCCACAAATTTTGCACAAAATAATAATTCAATGAACTGGAGATTATCTTGTTTATTATTAAGGTGGAACTAAACAAGATACTTCAAATGCTCCCCTTATCCTCATTTTAAATTATCTCTTGAAGTTTAGTATATTACTTACTGTTGGTATGTATTAGTAATTAATAGCTTTTTAAGCTCCTGAGAGGCAATTGCCAGTATACCTGTTGTATGAGTTGACATCAATTTGGGGGAATATTTTCTTTTAAACCTTAAAGCTCACTGTACAACAAGGATCATCATCATAATAGCTTACTATGAATAGGTTTTTTTATGCTACAAAGTGCTTTACATACATTATTTGATTCAATCTTCACCACTGTATGATAGTGATAATATATTTGTATATATACATATAAGGTGAGATGCAGAGAAAGGCATGGCTTCATGTCCCAATTTTGACAAATACTGGATATATGATCCTAGGCAAATCAATTAACCTCTTAGTGTTTGGCTCTGTAAGACTATAATAAGTGACAGAGAAGGTGTCAGCCTGCATTGATAGGGGAAGTTTGCTCATTCAAGAGTTCCATATAGCAACAAAATCACAGGTCCAATCCCTAGAGATGTGATACTCTCATGTATATAGCCACATGTATACCCATATATATATATATATATATATATATATATATATGTGTGTGTGTGTGTGTGTGTGTGCATATGTATACAATATATGTGTGCATGTATGTGTGTATGTGTGTATGCATGTGTGTACAAGTATGTGTATAAATTATAAAATTTAATATTCCATTACATTTATGTATTGTATATTAAATGTAGTCATTTAAGGTATACTACAAAGTAATGAGATTTGCTGATTTGAGCATAGCTCTAAGAGGATGCATGAGCTTTGCTGTGATGGCAGGAATAGTGTTAGTGACCACAACCTTTTGGCCCTCTTATTACAGGATTTCTAGTGTCTTCTTAATGATTACAACAGCTTCAAGGCAATTTGTATGGCACAGGACTTTCTGCACATTGAGAGGGGAAGAAACAAATGGAATTCACTTGTCCTAACTCAGATAGGAGTAAGAGCTGGGGATTAAGTTAGGTTAACCCAAATGAAATTACCTGTGGGGATGTTCCAAAAAAATATAACAAAGGTTAAAAAAGTCATTCAGATAAGTCTTTGCAAGAATGATTTTAGGAAAGCATTCAGTGTATGTTTTATAAAATGTTTATTTTAAAGGGGACAATAAACATTTGATAATTCTGGTGTGCTTACCTTTCTCCATATGTTTCATTATGTTAGATTCATACTGTATATGTACATGTATGAATATCAAGATACAGATATAGCTATAAGTATATTTTACACATAAAATGAGACAAGCTGTTGTATGTGAGACATATATGACTGCTAATCTCCTTTTCTTGTATAGAGATAGGTTTCAAATTAATTTATCAACCTCTTAATAGCTGTTTAGCAGCTTATTTTCATTTCATGAAGATAACAAAGACATAATTCTCTGTTGCTCAGTCTAAAGGGAATTCATCCCATGAGTGCGACTGACTGTTGTCTAGAATTCATTTTCAAATAATTCTTTCAAATCACCAATCAATCAATTATTCATTAAAGACTTACTCTGTTGCAGGCACTGTGCTGGGCCTGGAGATCTTCCTTGTATTGAGAGTCAGGCCCCGTTGTATGGAGGAAAAATGAAACTTCCTTCTCTGTACAAGAAACACTCAACCTTCTCCTAACTTCCCCAGCCCTAGGAAAATCCATTAGACCTATGGAGAATATATGACTTTCCTCTCCATGCTTCACTCCCTAGGTGGTAGGAGCTCAATGAGCAGTTTGAGTGCATGGCACAAATTGTGAAGCAGAGTGATTGATAGAAATGTAAATATGAAACTTTAATGAGGATTACTCTTTCTGACCTAAAAGATCGTCAATATTTCATGTTTTGCTCAGTGGGATTCAAAAGTCTGGCACCATTAGTGAGATTCCTACTCATCTTTCCCCAAAGGCTAATTTCATCATATGCTAAGCTCATCTCCCCCCTCCCAAACCCACACCAAACACCAAGATATTAGGGGTTCATAAATCCCATTTATTGAAAGACAGGTGTGTATATATATGCATATATAGAGAGAGAGAGATAGAGATATAGATATAAAAGGTGATTACAAAGTATTAAATAATGCTTTGTTTTAGCAAACATAGAATAGTGAATACATACAAATGATTGCTGTCCTTCATTGATCCTTGCATTCTATCACAATAAAAGCCAAACTTCAGTCAGATTATTCAGGGAATATGAATAAATATTCCAATAAATTGAATTTCAAGTTAACCAAAGGGTTTTATATTAATCATTGTTATTAGAAAATCCTTCTGGAACTCATTAGTCTGTTTCATGCATGCACTGTCTCTATAAACCGAGTAGAGAATGTGCAGAATAAAGATAGTATAGGACCAGTCCTAAGTAAAATTGTGAAGTACAGAAGTTTTTGTTCATTGTTCCTATGACTTCCTTTCTCTCCTTTTCCAGCTTACCAATCTTCTCTCCTAGAAAATAATTTTCAGTTGCCAGCTTTACTGAAATGCTCTTTTCCATATCAAAGTGTGCTCTTGGGCCAGGTTCTGCCATCAGTGATTTATACCTGATTGAGGATGTCAGTTACTATGTTTCTTTTCCCAGGGGTTCTTACATTATAAGCTTCATTTTAATGGTGGAGTTCAAAATGTTGAAAGGAATCTCAGCAAGGCATCAAGGAAGATATAGAGGATGGATTTGATAGGGAAGTTGATGAGCCTGCCCAATGATCCCTGAAAGTTTACCATATAGGTGTTCAATCCATAGAGATAAGGCCAACCATCGGCCAGAATATTAGAGGAAGTAGATTATTTCATCATTTGGGATCTTACTGAGCATTTGGAATATCATTGTAAATATCAATAATCACTGTCCAGGACCAGAGATGGAAAAGACTCAGGGGAACAGAATGAAGCTAAAGTGATTCCAATGTAATCATTGCATTTATTAAAAAATCTTTGCTATGAATTTGTGCATTTGTCATTTATTTATTTTCCCTAAAAGCTGACTGCATTAAAAGATCCCAGTTAACAGAGAACTCAGGTTGATCAAGATTTTACTCTTTATAACCCCTCCCTTCAATCTGGAATCTGAGCACGCTTCATCTGTTTCTTATTTATTTAACTCATTACCCAACCTACTGACTCTGGCACCCTGCACATGCTGACCTGACAAACTCACTGAATTAAATTCACATAGAAACGCCAACTTAATTAAACCCAACTATGGTGTCCCAAACTGCGGTGATGGCTAACCAAGTGCCATGGCCCCCATCTGATGAAAATTACAAATGTCAACCGCAGAGACCTTTCATGATCCTACAATGGGAACAGCTATCCTCCTCTTGCTGCCTTTCAATTAAGCAGGGACACAGCAGGATTCCTGCTATTTAGGTGAGGGTTCTGTGAGATTCCTCTGGTTAGCACAGTATGTAATTAATAAGGCATATCACTTACAGATAGATTTTCAGCACACGGCAGAGGAAATTAAAGATTGCATCAGTCCTGCCTCCCCACCACACCTCTTTTCCTCCTCTCTCTAACTGTCTCCTCTCCTTTCTTCTTCCCTCTTGTCCCCTCTTCTCCAATGAACCAAGATGAGCACCTGCCTGTTCTTATTTTATTTGAAAATCTCTCCAAATAGGAAGTCAATACACCAGGAAAATTGAAGACAGGTTAAAGTTAAATAAGGATATGAGATTTGAATCCCAAGAGCATACTTGATGGCAGATTAAGTTGGCATGGATGAAAGAATTTCATATGTCTTAGCCTGGGGACCACAGATGATGAACTGGAAGGGTAACAAGTGGCCATGCTGCAAGATTAGAATGCGATGAATGGCCATATTGAAGGAATTTGAAGTAGGCCCAATGAGAGAAATGAAAAGGATGCTCCTGGATCCCCATCTTCTCAACACCTTGATATCTTGCCTTACCAAGTGAAGAGATTGTGAAACCTTTTCACAAAATTAGACACCTGTGAAAAGTCACCCAGATCCAATATTAAGAAAATATATTATTGGTTTTCATTGAAATCTGAGACTGAAAGGCCCTCTAATAACTTCCTTATTCCCAGAAATGGTCAGTTTTGCCAAGTCTTCCTTATTAATCAGGGTTGGTTAGGGAAGAAGTGTTTTGAAAAAGAAAGAAAAAAAGTAAGCAAGTATGATGGTGCCAAGCCAAGAAAACATATACCCTTCTGCACCTAATTGCAATTAACACATTAACACAGCCCCAAATTATGATGTATTTGTCATTGGAAATTAAATTCATTAATTATTGTGCAGCCACTGCTGAATCTTGCACCAAGTCCATACTCTGAATAAAGCAATTTAAAATTAACGACATACTGATTCCTGCTTATTAACAATTTAATAGTTATGTGTTTAGCATTGTCAATTAAGTAGGACAAAAAAGGGAAGAGGAGGGGCAGTGAAAACAAAGATGCTCAGGTCAGCAGCACCCTCAGCTGGACAATCCCTAAAATAGACAGCTTGGAAAAGAAATACCTGTAGTCAACCCTGTAGCATATCTTTGGCCCATCTGTGGGGGCCAGACTACAAATCTCATGACATATTGGTGCAAGGAACTACAGGGAGAATTTTAGCAGTGACTTTCTGAAGACTCTGTTCCCACCTCTTTGTCAGACCCAAGGGGAATTAGAATGAGAATTGTATACCAGATAGGAAGGGGAGAGAAACACTGCAGCAGACCAATAATTCAGGGCCCTAAGGAATTATGGAGTTGGCAGCTAGGTGACTTATTGAATAGAGTATTGGGTTTTGCATCAGAAAGACCTAGGTTAAATATGGCTTCATACATCTAGTAGCTGTGTGACCTTGGACAAGTCACTTAGCCTCCACTTGTTTCAGTTTCTTCAACTCTAAAACATGGATAACAATAGCACCTACCTCCCAAAGCTATTGTGAGAATCACATGGGTTAATATTTGTTTTTTAAAAGGACTTAGCAAAGTTCCTGGTATATAGTAGGTGCTAAATAAATGTATTATTATATTGCAAGAATAACAGAGTTTTGTGAAACCCCTCATGTTACCCTCCACTTTAACCCTGAACACTTCCATACCTCCTTCTTTTGATTTTGGCCTTCCTCCTCAATTAGTAAGACTTATATACTAAGAGCCCACCATGTGTACTACCCAAGACCAGGAAAAAGATGGTCTTTGACCCTTAGGAAATGATCTAATGGTGGGAAAGGACAAGCACACTGAAGAGAGACATAGTACAAAATTAATGGGGGCTGGCATTAATTATAAAAGACCTGTTAATATTGGGGTTATGCCACTATAACTCACAGAATTTCAGTATTGGAAGGGACCTCTGAGACCATTTGATTTAGCCTGTAACTAAATATTGATAATAAAATTCCATTTGTAACTAAACAAAAACCTCCCCTAAAAGGTTCTCAACAAATGGCTATCCAATGTTCAACTGAAGACCTCTCCTGAGGCATGAGGGGGTAGGGCATGTACTACTTCCCAAGGCAGCATACTCCACTTTTGGATCTCTCATTAGAATTTTTTCTTTATATAAAGTCAAAATCACCCTCTATGTATCTTCTACCAATTGCACCAGTTCTATCCTCTGAAACCAACCAATCAGCAATCACAGATGAAGTACCAACTATATAATAGGCTCTGTGCTTAGTCAGTGGTCAAACAAACACAAAATGTAAACCAGGATGCTCAAGACCAATCCTTCTCCAACATGGCAGTCCTTTAAGTACTTGATAACAATGATCATCTCCTGAACTCCACAAATCTTCTCTCTTTCTAGGCTACACATCCTCAATTCCTTCAATGGATTATGTGGCATAAACTTGAGGCCTTTCATCATCCCGATTTCCCTTCCTTTGGCCCCCAGAACAAAATATAGTATCCTAGATATGGTATGACCAGGACAGAATTCAATGGGACTTTGCTATACTGGGCCATATAGGGTACAGAATTGTGTCTTTTTTAACTGCATCATGCATATCCATAAAACTAAGGAACTAGACTGGATTGTTTCTTTTGTTATCATTGTTCAGTCTTTTCAGTCATATCTGATGTTTCATGACCCCATCTGGGGGAATTTGGGGAGGGTTGCAAAAATACTGGAATGGTTTTCTGTTTCCTTTGCCAGCTCATGTTATAGATGGGGAAACTGAGGCAAATAAGTTTAAGTGACTTGACCAAGTGTCTGAGTTCAGATTTGAATTCAGGAAGATGATTCTTAATGATTCCAGGCCCAGCACTCTATCTACTGAATCATCGAGATGCCCTGGATTCTTTCCCATATTCTTCCAATTCAATCAATTCTAAGTTCTGCTATAATTCTACAATAAAGGTCAGGTGAGTGATACAAGACAATAGCTGCTATAGGAGTTCAGAATTAAGAAAGAACTATTGGAGCAAGCCAACCAGAGGAGGCTAACAAGACCACACTGAGAGCCCCTATGTTGAATCAAGGCTTTACCATGAGTTCACTGCATAAAGAGGGACAAGCCACTTCCCACTTCTAGGCATCAGCTTCTTCATTTTGTGTCATTTAAAATATTGTGGGACTAGCCTGTTTCTGTTCTAAATTATTGGGGAACTTGACTGGGTTTTTTCTAATATATTGATACTTATAAATTAAAGGTTATTGCACAGTTTGGGTAGTAAACATTTATTGTTAATTAAGATCATGTAGCACTAAAGTATTGACTGTATGTCTGACTAACTTCCACACTAGTTACATACCTAGCACATTTTGTCAAGCAGGAGAGAAGAGAATATGTGGCTCATTCAAGCAGGTCCCAGCCACAAGAGAGAAAGCCTCTTGTGGTCCAGATGCCTTCCTCTTTCAATAGAGGCAGTTCTCACATACTCCTCAAAGCTAATTGGCTAGAATCATTCAATTCCATTGGCTGACTCGACCTGAGGGTGCAGTGAACTCATAGTTTCTATCTCTACTTTACTGAGTTAGTCTGATCTCTATTGTCTCTGAAAGAGACCAGCTAAAGTTCCTTCAAGTGATGGTGAAGAGAAATCTGACTAATACTGGGTCCCTGTGTCTCCCAAGAAACTGATTTTTAATAATTATTTTCTCACAATTCCTAAAGAAGAATAGCTGGACTACATGATCTCTAAGGTCCCTTCCAATCTGGAAGTTCTATATTATAAATAGCTATCCTACTATTTCCTACATAGTGTAAAGTATAACAAAAAGAAAAAAACTCTTCAAGAATAAATAGGAAGGGCATTTTGGGGAAGCAGCAAGATGTGGATTAGGAACTGCCAAGAATCACTGAAAAATGTGATGTTAGGGAAGATTTGGAATCAAGATTTATACAGGCATTGTATTTACTGCCAGCCATATCAAACTGTTACTATTAAGAGGATATAGTTTGGGGCAGCTAGGTGGTGCAGTGGATAGAGCACTGGCCCTGGAGTCAGGAGTACCTGAGTTCAAATCTGGCCTCAGACACTTAACACTTACTAGCTGTGTGACCCTGGGCAAGTCACTTAACCCCAATTGCCTCACTGAAAAAAAAAAGAGGATATAGTTTACTTTTGGCAGGGAATAGGGGCCTCCTCTAGGGAGAGTTTGCATCAGAAATATCATCTAGGGCCATCTGAAAGCCCAAACATCTCATTTGCTATGGTTGACATGGGTCTGAATAACAATAAAAGCAATGTTGCTCTTTGGTCACATAGGCAGTATTTTCTAATGAAAGGATCACTAAGTTAAAGTGTCAGAACACCTGGATCCAAGCCCATCCTTTGTCATTAACTTCATGTGTAAATTTAGGCAAATCACCTGACCTCAGTTTTTCCATCTGTGAAGTAGAGATCATAATACCTGCCCTTAATACATCCTACGGTTGTGTCCTTATTACATCATAGAGGTTACATCATAGAGATAAAATGAGAAGAGTCAATGGCTGTGGAAGCACACTGAGAAGTAGAAAGCACTATATAAATTTCAGGTTTCATTATTATCCTCACTGACATGATCTGTGGTGCTCTGAAGTCCTCTGCCCACAGCAAAGCAAATCATTTTAAATGGACAAACCACTTTAATGAAAGCTAAATTCTTGGCTTACCTCCAGTGGAATATTTCTGGTTCACCCACAGCATTCCCAGTTCAAAGGGCCTTGTGTTGAGAAGCCTTCAGTCAAAATCAGCTTTTGCTTCCACATAGAAACACAATCTGGGCTCAATGCCATTGTCAGTGATTTCACCTTCCTTAGAATTCCTAGAACACTTTATAGATCATTATAGCATGTTCCAACCAAACTGGGCTACTTGCTGTTTCCTGCCATTATCCCACTATATGACTTTGGGCTAGCAGCTTCACATTTTGGAGAATCATTTTCTTCATCTAAAAGCTGATTATACTGGACTAGATAAGGGGTTCATAAGCTGGTTCCAGGAATATTATAAATACATACATACATACATATATACATTTATATTAAAATAGATTTTATAGCTATAATTCAATATAATTAATTTTTGTAGTCCTATATATTTTATTTTAGGAATTTAAAATTATTATTCTCAGAAAGGGTACATAGGCTTCTCTAGACTTCCAAAAGAGCCTGGGACAAAGAAGAGAAGAATTCCTGGACTAGAGCTTCCCTAAGGTCTCACCCACTCTAATATTCATCCCCTGGTTCCATGGTTATCGCCCCTTGGCTCACTTTCATAATGCAAAGTGAGCCACGCTAAGCCTAATAGGGAAAGCTGGAATGGACCCCAAGATGTCTCAACACAGCTCTTTCTTTCCAGTAGGAATATCACTTCTTTCCTCTCTCACTGTTCCTAGGAATTTGGCATCATTCTTCCTCTTAAACTGCAATAAAAGAATTTTCTTATCTCAGTAAGTACCAGTGTATCATGGGACCAGCTCCCTTGCCTGTAACTAAACTATAATCAGCAGCGTTTCCATTTAAATAGGCTTGCTCCTCACACAACTTTCTAAAATGCACTCCAGCTCTGTAGACAATGCTGTTGATTTCTCTGCACATTGTAGGTCTCTTATATGGCTTTTCTCATAAGGAGTGCTGTGATAATCTGATGTCCTTTCCTTTTCAATTTCAGATAGGCAGGAAAAGGGCTACATTTGTCAGAGAAATCTTCTCACTTGGGTTTGAAGAAGAAAGCAATTTATCGTTGGAAGAGATAGCCCCAGTGAAATTTATCCAGCTGTCCGAAGTCAGGGCTAGGTTTTTCATCCTTTCTAATAGGAAGGATGTACATGATAAGGACTACCATGACATGAAAACTCTGTGTGTGTGTGTGTGTGTGTTACTGATCACAAGTATAAGTATTTATGCCTAAATAATAGGCATAGACTTTGTTAATTAATTCCCCACATAAACACAAAAAGCATTCACATTTGAGTTCCTCATGATCTACAGTTCTGGGGAAATTTGACCCTTTCAGTACTACTTCACGGATCAATAAACAAAAGAATTAGCTGAACTTGAGCTTTTGTTGCAGAATGCAAGACATTCTATATTTAAACACATTATTTTTTAAAAGTTCAAATAGAAGAGCATTAGACTTCAAGTCAAAAGACAGGTTCAAATTCTAGTTCTAATGTTTACCAAGCTGTATGAGTTTGGGCAAATCACTTATTATCAATAAGCCTCATTTTACTCATCTGTAGAAACATCACAATAATTGTACTATCTACCTCACAGGATTTTTATAAAGAAAGCACTTTGTAAATTTTAACAAAATATGTGCATGCAAGCTATGATGGAACAATACAAAGAAACAAATGTTATGCTATTTTAAATGAAAATAAAAATATAAACAGAACATTAACTCATTGTTCTTCCTTCCTATGGACACTAAGCAATATCTAGTTTTTAATTACGATATTTGGACCTTTCCTAGTTAGACTATTTAAAGAATGTGTCAGGTCTATCTCCTAAAACAGTCAATAAGTTCCTTTGGCAAGATCTCTGAATTATGCATGTCTTTTTTAGCATAAACCTGGAGGAGATTTTCAGGATCAGTAGAGTAAAAAGATAAATCATCATTTAAAACAATGAACCTAAGAATATTTTCCTGATTGTAATTAATATTCTTCACTATCCACTCATCCCCTAACTGCCTGCAATGTGGCTCCTAAGACCACCATTCTACAGAATCCACTCTCTCCAGGGTCACCTCTGAAATGTCAAATCCCATGGTCTTTTTTTTCAATTGTCATTCAGTAGAATATATGCCCCTTGAGAGATTTTTCTTTTCTGTTTTCATTTATACATCTTCAGAGCCTAGGATAATTATTTTCACATAGTAGGTACATATTGCCTGTTGAATTGTTTAAATAATTTTCTTTGAGCTTTCTGTAGCATTTGACATGGCTGATTATCCCTTCCTAACTGATACTCACTCTTCTTTTGATTTTCCTTGGCTTCCATGACACTATTCTCTCTTGGTTCTCTTCCTACCTGATTGTTCCTTATTGGTCTCTTTCCTCTCCCCAACTTGTAAAATGTTCTTGTACTCCAATTTTGTACTTGGCCCTCTTCTCTTCTCTCATCAAACTCTCTTCTCTGGCAGTATCCTCTATTCCCCTAACTTCAGTTATCAACCCTATGCAAATAACTCCCAAATCTATATATGCACTCTCAATCTTTGCAAATATTCACTGAATATTTCCACTTGGGTATCCTGACTCTTCAAACAGATCATGTCCAAAAGTAAGTTGATTATATCCCCCATAAATCCTGTCTCTTCTACCAATTTTTTAAAAAATTTCTGTGAATTCTATCACCTTTTTTCCTAGTCACTCTGGGTTGAAACATGGGGGTCTTTTTTCTCCCTGGAATGAATTGCTAAATCATATATTGGTAATATGTCTCACATTGGTACCACCCTCTCCACTCAGACTATTATCCTAATTCAGCTCCTCATCATCTCTCACTTGGCCTATTTCAATGGCCTCCCAACTACTCTCTTTGAATCCTGATTCCTCCTTCTACAATCTTTCCTTTATACCACTGAAAAAAATAATCTTCTAAATATATAAATCTAACCATGCCACTTTCCTACTAAAAAAAGGTGGTGGGGGCAGCTAGATGGCACAGTGGATAAAGCACCAGTCCTGGATTCAGGTGGACCTGAGTTCAAATCCGACCTCAGACACTTGACACTTACCAGCTGTGTGACCCTGGGCAAGTCATTTAACCCTCATTGCCCCGCAAAAACAAACAAACAAACAAAAAAGGTGGCTATTCTTCCCTAATAAACTACAAACTTCTTAGCTTTGCTTCTAAGCCCCACCCCAACTATCTCTATCCTATATTTCCAGTTTTATTCATTTATTTCATATACCAGGATGAAGAAGAGACTCAAGTTTGTGCCATATTATGATCAGTTGAATGAAAGGAGGAGGGGCCTACCCTAAAAAAGAGAACCAATACCAGGGATATAACTGTCTTCAAGTATTGAAGGGCTGTAGTAGATTTGTTGTCTTTGGCCTCTAGTTAGACCCAAGAGCAATGGGTAGAATTTACAAAGAGGCAAATGTAGGCTGACATAAGAAAACACTTCCTGATAATTGGAATTCTACCCAAATAGAACGGACTACCTTGGAAGATTATGGGTTCTTCTTGCTCTGAGGTCTTCAAGATCATGCTAAAGTCAAGTCAACAGACATTTATTAAATGCCTAGTATATAACAGCCACTAAACTGATAAGTGGAGGAAACAGAACTCAGGATGCCCAGTGCTAAAGACGAAAATACTCTTTTGTTTTCCTAATTCTTCTTTTTCTTTCTCCTTTCAAATTCTTAATATGTTGATCCAGAAACCTGGAATCTTTTCATGAATGATGAAAGGAGACTAATTTTTATATAATTCAATTCCCCCCTTATTTCAGCAGCTTCTAGATCATCAAGGATCAAGTGTGATTTGCATTTGCAGAATAGAAAATTGGCTACATGAGATGTTTTAGTGAACATTGGCAGCTTTCAAAGCAGAGGCCAGGTGCAGCAAGACAGGGATTAAAGGGGTGTATCATATGTGTTATACATATTAATTGATGAGCTTTGGGATAGAGTTAAGGAGTATGTACATGCTCATTTAACTAATGTCTCCTTTAACAGGAGAAGAAAGCCTCAACGTACTTATTGGTTCAGCAAGGACTTCTATTCTTTTTCACATTTCAGGCATAAGTCTCTAAGAGCTGAGCTGGCTTAATAAAATCATGTCTGATGGGATAGTGGATGAATGTTGAAGAATTAAAGTTTTAGCATCATTTTGGAGGGCTGGTATCGTGTGAAGGTTTGGAGGGTGTTTGTATATGTTCTATATCTAGGTATGTGCTATTTTGGAGTGCATTCAACATGCCTATGTGTTGGGAAGGCTCATGGATGATAGAATATATGGAATAGCCTTTGCCAGCATCATCTCAAATAAACAAATTATTCTAGACCAGTGAATTTTCTTAAGCTAGCTCAGATATTAGTATCTGAGATACAAGGAAAACAAAGGTCCTAGCTCAAGCAATAAGCATGTTGAACCTGTCCTCTCATGTTAATGGGGACATTAATTCATTTAATATTCTGGGTAATTGCCCTGACTCAAATTAACACCTTCCACAAGAAGCCAAATTCCCACTCTCTTTTTTTAACCATAAGGAGAAGAGAAAATATACAAAGGCAACTTGTTTGCCAAAAATTGACTGGCATGTTAGCAATTTTTCTACTTACTGAATGTATTTGAACTCTTTATTTAAAAGCAGATACAGTGAACTCTGTTATTTGTCATGTTTGCAGAACAGCTAATCAAATATTCTGGATAATGGAGAGTTGCCATGATGCTAAGCAAATAACCCCAGTTTTCAAAGAATTGCAAGGGAACAAAACATACATTACACTGATGATTATTAACACAATTAAATCTTTCTTTGATGAATGAGAATGTACTTCAGGATCTTGCAGGGCCCCAAGGTCACCATTATGAATAGCAAATCTCATAATGCTAAGATTTCCAGGAGTATGGGCTTTGCCAAATTCTTCCCATGGCTAAGACGTCAAATAAACCAGCTTCAGCTCTGTATAAAAATGTGAAGTTGCTGTTGCAGTCCTTTGATCATGGTGCTGACCATGGTGCTGAGGGCTTCCAATGTGAGCTAACTACTCTAATTGTACAAGCTAAAGCAAAGACAAACTTCAGCTGAGCCACCAGCTAAGAAACTCCAGCAGGTTCTGATTATCTAAGGTAGCCTCTTTCATGTGGTGAGGTTTATTGTAGTCCTAAGCATATCGATAGCAAAGAGTTGCTGGATGTATTTCCCTAAAAACTAATATCTTCATTGCTGCTGTTATGGGTCTTATTGTTCTTGAACTAGGGCTACTACCATTGGATCATATTAGGTGTGTTCTGTGTTCTGTGTACTTATGGTCAGATTCCCCCTCATTGGCCTCTGTTTTCTGTATGTGCTACTTCAGATGGGAGGTAATCATGATGATTCTGAGTTAGTTGAGCTAGTTGCCAGGTAACAGTTGGCTTGTGGACAAATCAGTCCCTAGATACTGGTCTGAAATATAGCATTTTGATATCCTATTAATTCATTAATAGAATGAATAAACTTGAACAGGTTGAAATTCTGCACTTGAGGTTGGGGTGGGGGAGGTGAAAGGAAAGTCTACAGGGAGAAAGAGAGAGAGCTACAGAGAGGAGAATAAGAATTCATAGAGTGCCTACTATGTGGAAGGCACTGTGCTAAGTGCTTTTTTTTATTTTACAAATTTTATGCCCTTTGATCCTCACAAAAAACGCTGCAATGTAAGTGCTATTATTACCCCCACTTTATAGTTAAGGAAATTAGGGCAAACAAGAATTAAATGACTTGTCCAGGGTTATACAACTAGTAACAGCTTTCTAAAGCTGGATTTGAACTTGGGTCTTCCTGACTCCAGGCCTAGCACTATATCCATTATACCTCCAGCTATTATCTTTCAGAGTATACAACAAGCATTGATACCCAAGAGATTTTAATGATTCATTCACTCAGGATATATTTCTCTAATGCTCTTGTTATGTTCTCTTTTTTACAGATGTTTGTATAACTAGTTCATCACTTATACTTGAACCTAGAGAGTTTATCTTGGTAGTATTCATCTTTCTATTTATGGAAAGATATGAACAAGAGAGATATAGTCTAGGCAATTATGGATTGAAGGCTTCACTGGAAGAAAAACTCACATCAATGAGTTCATAGCTCTGTTGAAATATTGTAATATCTCCCCCAAAACTTTGTACATAGTAGGTGTCCAGTAAGTATTGAAGTACATTAAAAAAGATGAGGTCTGAGAAAGAATTTGGTGGAAGCTGTGAAACCACAAAAACCATCACCCCAGACCCAACTAATCTCATGTTTGTATGAAATTCTGTCCTACTTATTGCATGTAATACTAACTTAACATATATTTTATATACATGCATACACACATATATTGTTAATGGCTTTTTAGAAAGTATATGCATTATCTCCTTTAATAGATTATAAGCTCTCCTACAACAGGGGTTGTGTCCTAGGCAAGCTACCAAGAGTCACCATTATCTCAACCACTAGTTTGGATAAACAATAGCTTCAATCACAGACTGAAAGAGGCTTGGTCATGACTTCAGAATAAAAAGTACTTTTAGCTATGTATTTGAATTGTGCCACAAGGGAAAAACAAAGGTGGAGAGGGAAATATGTAGAGGCAAATTAATCTTCCTGAAACCTTCCAATCATGCCATATAAACAGTCACCTAATAGGGATACACATCAAACCAACCTCAAAACCAGGCATGGTCTAATCAATTAATCATTCAACCAATATTTGTGGAATGGCAAAAAAGATGAACAAGATCCAAGCTCTGACCTTTAGGGTATAAAAATTAAATGAGGTGGTGAAATACATTCATAAAAAGATAATAACAATAACAAGGAAGAATGTAGCAAGACAAAATGGAGAAAGGATCTGGGTTCCAAAGCAAACTCCACTATGAGGTAGCTAAATAATCTCAGGAAAGTCATCTAACCTTTCTGTGCCTCATTTTCCTCATCCATAACATAAGGTGGTTCAACTATACAATCTCTTAAATTCTTTCAAATCAAAAATTTCCATATTCTTTTATAATTCTATGCTAAGTGCTACATGAGTAATCCTTACAATAAGTGCTATAGAAGTTTAGAGGAAAGAGAATATTATGGACTGGCTTGCTCAAAAAAAAGACTTCACAAATGAAATAGGCATTGAACTGCACTTAAAGAATGTCTACAATCCATGGTAAACATTTTTGAAGAAAGGGCAAATCAAGAAACTTGTGTGCTGAGTTACAAATATAACAAAAATGGAAAATATTGAATGTCAGAGGGGATGTGGGAAAGCTAGGGCACTAATCCACTGTTGGTGGAGTTGTGAAAAGATCCAACCATTTTGGAAAGCAATTTGGAGCTATGCCCAAAGGGCAATCGAACTGTGCAAACCTTTTCATCCATCAATACCACTACTAGGTTTATATCCCAAAGACATCCCCCAAAAGAAATAATGTCCTATTTGTACAAAAATGGTTATAGCAGCTCTTTTGTGGTATCTAAGAACTGGAAATCAAAGGATTGCTGTCAGTTGAGGAATGGCTAAAAAAAGTTGTGGTATATGATGGTAATGAAATATTATTGTGCTATAAGAAATGACAAGCAGGATGATTTCAGAAAGGCATGGGAAGACTTGTATAAACTGATATCTAGTGAAGTGAGCACAACCAAGAGAATATTGTGTGCAGAGACAGCAATAATGTTTGATGAATAACTGTGAATGACTTAACTATTTTCAACAATACAAAGATCTAAGACAATCCCAAAGGACTGTTGATGAAACATACTACCCACCTCCAAAGAAAAAACTGATATTGATTGAACATAGACTGAAGCATGCTATTTTTTACTTTCTTTTATTTTTTATTTTATTAAAAAATAAATGACTAAATGTTAATGTTTTACATAATTATACATGTATAACCCATACCTCATTGCTTACCACCCCAGGGAGTGGGGAAAGGAGGGGGGAAAAGGAATTAAAATTGGAACTCAAGACTATAAACAAAAATGTTTATTATTTAAATAAAAAGAAACCTGTGTGCTTTCCCCCATAGATAAATGGCAAATGATATTATCATACAGTTCTCAAGAAGTCCTTCCATTAACTATGAACTATTAATAACCTAATGAAATAATACTTTATATCATATCACTAATAATAACTGAAAAGTATATCAAAATAGATCCAAGGTTTCACCTCACATCAGCAAATTGGTGAAGATGACAAAATATGGGAATAGTCAGTGTTAAAGGAGTTGTGGAAAGACAGACTCAAAATCATCATTGAAAGAACTGTGAATTAGTACAATATTCTGTAATTATCATGCAAATAATGTGACAAAAATATCTGTACTCTTTAACACAAAGATTCCACCATGAAGCACAAACCCTAAGGTGGCCATAGATAGAAAGAAAGGCCCCTACATGCACCAAATTATTTACAGTAGAACTTTTTGTGGTAGCAAAAAGGTGAAAACAAACAAACAAAAAAAACATCTAAATAATGCCATAGGAAAATGCCCAGAGCAGCAAAACTCACAGAAGAATGTGCTGAAATCATCTTCTAACCAAGAACAGCTTGGAAGGTCAGAAGGAGGGAGCTGCTGAGCTAATACAGGAGTGGAGTCCAACCCCACAGTCACCCTGACACAGATCCAGTCCCAGGAAGGTCTCACCAGAGAAGGAGACCCCAGAGCCTCTGAATCAGCTGAAGCACCAGTGTCGTCTGGAACTAAGCTCACAGTCTGGTGAGTGGGGTGAGCCATGGGTAGGGGGGAGACTACAGGGGTCTATGCTGGTGTAAAGGCAGAACTTGGATTTTACACCTCTACTGAGAACCAGGAGGTAGGCTCAAGTATCAGTGGCCCAGGTGGGGGAGGGGCACAGGCTCATTGGAGCTAACAACCACAACACACAAAGCTGGTTGATTAGCAAGTTGGCCTGGGGTCATCTAAGGACCAGGGAATAGGCCAGGTGAGTGAAGAACCTGATTCTCCTTAAATCATAACACCTGGGACTTCTTAAGCTTGGGATACTGCAGCCTGGAAACAGTGCCCCACTTTAAGGAGCTAAAAGTCAAGTAAAGGGGGCAGCTAGGTGGCGCAGTGGATAGAGCACTGGCCCTGGAGTCAGGAGTACCTGGGTTCAAATCCGGCCTCAGACACTTAACACTTACTAGCTGTGTGACCCTGGGCAAGTCACTTAACCCCAATTGCCTCACTAAAAAAAAAAATTAAATTAAAAGTCAAGTAAAAGAAAGGCAAGATGAGCAGACAGAGAAAGGTGAGGACCATAGAAAGCTTCTTCAGTAACAAGGAAGACCGAGGTGCACCCTCAGAGGAAGATGTCAACATCTGGGCCCCTGTATCTAAAGCTTCCAAGAAAAATATGAATTGGTCTCAGGCCATAGAAATGCTCAAAAAGGACTTTGAAGATAAAGTTAGAGAGGTAGAGGAAAAAATGGGAAGAGAAATGAGGGTGATGCAGGAAAGACATGAGAAAAAAGTCAACAGCTTGAAAAGTCAAATTGGCCAAATGGAAAAGGAGGTACAAAAGCTCTCTGACGAAAATAATTGCCTAAGAATGAGGATTGAACAAATGGAAGCCAGTGACTTTATGAGAAACCAAGACACAATAAAGCAAATCCAAATGAATAAAAAAATAGAGGGCAATGTGAAATATCTTCTGGGAAAAACTGCTGACCTGGAAAATAGGTCCAGGAGAGATAATTTGAAAATTATTGGTCTATCTGAAAACCATGGTCAAGGAAAGAGCTTAGACATCATCTTCCAAGATATTCTCAGGGAAAATTGCCCTTAAATTCTAGAAGCAAAAGCTAAAATAGAAATTGAAAGAATTCACCAATCACCTCCAGAAAGAGATCCCAAAAGGAAAACTCCTAGGAATATTATAGCCAAATTCCAGAGCTCTCAGGTCAAGGAGAAAATATTACAAGCTGCCAAAAAGACAAAATTCAAGTACTGTGGAGCCCCAGTCAGGATAGCACAAAGAATCACCTACCCAGCAAAACTCAGCATAATCTTTCAGTGGAAAAACATGGGACTTTAATGAAAAAGAAGACATTCAGATATTTGTGATGAAAAGACCTGAACTGAATGGCAAATTTGACTTTCAAATACAAGACCCTAGAGAACCATAAAAAATTGGAGCTGGGGGACATACCTGGGGTCATATAGTGGGCGACTGTCTTGTGTCTGGGGCCAGGGTTTGGCTGGGATCCCCCTGGGTCCAGGGGTGGTGCTTTGTCCACTGTGTCACCTCACTAAGTGATGACATCTTTAGGGTTAAATTGAGTAGTAAAGGGAATGCATTGGAGGAGGGGGAAGGGCAGAGGTGAAATCCTACATGAAAGAAACAGGAAAAGGCTTATGGAGTGGGGGAAGAGATGAGAGAGGAGCAGGGCAGTAAATGAATTTTACACTCATCAGAAAAGGCTCAAAGACCTTAAACTCATCAGAGCTGCCTCAAGGAAGGACTAACACACACACCCAACTGGGTGGAGTAATCTATTTAATCTGGGCAGTAAATGAGCCTAACACTCAACAGAATGGGCTCAAAGACCTCAATCTCATTAGAATTGGCTCAAGGAGAGAATAATGTACACAGTCAATTGGGTGGAGTAATCTTTCTAACCCTGCAGGAAAATAGGAGGGGAAGGGGATAAAGAGAGAGGGGCAAAAGAAGGAAGGGCAGAGTGGGGGAGGGGACAGACAGAAGCAAATCCCTTTTGAAGAGTGATAGGATGAAAGAAGATGGATAATAGAATAAATATCAGGGGGAAGGGAATAGGATGGAAGGGAAACAGTTAACAATAGTAATCATGAAAAAGAGAAAAGAGGGGAAAATTGTACAAAAAATATTTATAGGAACTCTTGGTGGAGGCTAAGAATTGAGAATCATGGGGATGTCCATTAACTGAGGAATGATGGGAAAAGCTGTGCTATATGATTGTAGTGGAATGGTCTTGTGCTACAGGAAATGACAAGCATGATGATCCCCGAAAAACCTGGAAAGACTAATGAACATTGATGTATAGTGAAGTGTGCAGAGCTGGGAGGACATTGTGCATAGTGACAGCAGTATTGTTCAATGAGCAATTGTGAAAGACTTAACTACTCTCAGCAGTGCAATGATCCAAGACAATCCCAAGGAACTAATGAGGAAGCTTACTATGCACCCCTATAGAAAAAACTGATAAAAAAGAACACTTGTGGATTGTACATATATAACCTGGTTGTGATCTTGTGGAGGGGGGAGGAAAGGGAGGGAGGGAGGGAGAAAAATTTCGAACTCTAACTCTTATGAAAATTAATGTTGAAAACTACCCTTACATGTAACTGGAAAATAAAATAAATGTTCGTTGCTGGGAAAAAAAAGGTGAAAACAAAATAAATACCCATCAGTTAGGGAATGGGTAAAAAAAAAAATGTGGGATATTAATGTAATGAATATTACTATACTGTAAGAAACAAAAAATATCATGAATAAGGAGAAAAATCAAGACATTTATTGATGAAAGGTTTAGTAATTAGAGCTAGGAAATTAATAGACACAATGAGTACAACACTGTAAATGGATGGGAAAATAGCAATAAAATAACAGGACATGAAATGTTACAAAATTAAAGACAAGGCTTGGCTCCAAACAAGAGATGCAAGAAGACATCTTACCTTTCCCCATTACTTTTCAGAGATGAAGGTGAGGGGTCCATAAGTGTAAAATATTTCAAAAAATGCCATGTTTTGTTTTTTGAGGTGTTCATGATTTTGATGAGTTTTCTCTACTATTCCTCTTTTTCATTAAAAATGTTATAAGGAAAAAAAAATTTACATGTTATAAGGGACAGTTAGATACGGACAGAGACAGAGGGAGATACCTAGGAAATACCAAAAAAGTATCTCATTTTCGACAAAGAAACCTTGTTTCTAACCCCATCTCTGCCCTTAACCCACCATGTGAACATTAGCAACTTACTTACCTTTCTTGGGCTTTAGTCTTCTCATTTGTAAAATAAACAGGTAGGATTAAATGATCTCTGAAATCCCTTGCAGATCTAGCATACAATTTCTAAAGTCTCTTTTTGCATTAACATTGTTTGACAATCAAAGGACCAGAGGAACACTAACCATGACATAAACAAAATGGTGAGAATGTACAAGGCATGTTTGGGAGAGGAATTGAGGAAAGGGGGAAGAAGCAGCTAAGTGGTACAATGAATACTCCACTTGGCCTGGAGTCAGGAAGCCCTAAATTCAAAATTTGCCTCAGATATGTTACTAGTTGTGTGATCCTGGGCAAGTCACTTAACAGCTACCTAACTCAGTTTCCCTACCTATAAAATGGAGATAATAGTAGTAGCAACTACTTCCCAGGATTGTTGTGAAAATTATATGAGATATTACTTTTAAAGCACTTTGCAAAAGTTAAAGAATTACATAAATGCTAGCTATTGTTATAATCTGCCCCTCTTATCCCTGATTTCTGTGTTCTGGATTAGTCTGTGAACACTGTATTTCCTAGAAATCTATAGCTATATATCTGGTTGAGAGCTGACGTTCAGGAGGTCCCTAAAAATGTTTCTTCAATTCTCTTTATTTGTGATAGCATGATTTCTGCTCCCAGTACGGTGAGATTAAAGTAATTTCTGATGATCAGAGCTGTGTCCTAAATTGGATATTTGTCAATACTAATACCTTGATCATCAAAGACAAACAAATAAAGAGATTAAGGAGTAGCAATATTCCATAGGGTTCCACTGAAAAATGCCCTGGAATTCATTTTCATTGGCACTCTGACAGAGGAGTCAGACAGCACCTGGATTTCCCACAGAAAGCCATTTAATAAGACATTTGTTTACTTCCTTCCTTTTAGCAGTGACAGTATAATCGTGTCTGATTCTTTTCATGATTTGGCTTCAAACCAAAAAGCCAAAAGTATGATCTTGCAGTTGAATGACCCTAAGCACACCATACCTCTAGTAATCCTCACAGTAAGGCAGTTACAGATCTGCAGGGATAGAGAGAAAGCAGAAAATATGTTCCTGGTAAAAATAACCATTCCTCCCATCTGGGACATATTGCAGACCTTATGGAGATAGCTGCAGGAAGAACATTTTTTCTTTGCTCATTTTTCTTTTGAAAAGGAACACCCAGAATGACCACTAGAATACATGACAGCCTTAGTTCTGCTTAAGATAATATTTTTCTAAGACCCTTTTATGTGTCCACTGAACAAATACCCTTCAATCAGACCTAGCTGAAAATGAAATGTATACATTTAGAGCAATTCCAAACCATGAAGGGGGGAGCAGGATGACAGGGGAGGAATGAGCCACTACCCAAAAATAGGGGCTGTTTCTCCTTCTTTCCTCTTAGCTGCCACAAAGGGAATATAAAATACAAAATGTGCATGCTTCTTGGGGACCACACCCACTTTCATTTCTGCCCTCGATTCTAGAGAGACACGGGCTTTTTATACACCTGAGTCTTGACTGTTTCAGGACATACACAGCCCTAATTTTTAGGATGAGAGATGAGGGCAGATTCTTCCCTTCAAATTTTCTAGGAATGCCTGCCATATTTTAGTCAGCCCCAAAGTATTGTGGAAAGGGACTGTAATCCATCTTCTCAATCCTCCATAATCTGCTCTCAACCTATTTTTCAAATGTATCTTCTACTATGCTTCAACATGAACCCTTCTTTTTTAGTCATAGTGTCCTATTTTCTGTCATCTGAATGTGCCCTGCTTATTCCTGACTCCGTGCTTTTGCATGCACTTGTGCTTTTTCATATTTAAATATCTCCTTCAGTTTCTATTTCTATAAGTGTATACAAGAATGCCTTCCTCCTCTTTTCTATCTTTTTAGATTCTACATATCCATCAGAACTCACTTCCTCTGTGAAATATTTCCTGGCTCCCTTCACTCCATTAAAATGTAGTCACTCTGTGTTTGTGAAGCCTGTGGATAGACCGAGTTCACATTATGAGAGCTCTGGGGAAGCAAGAGCCACAATATAGTGGTGGAAAATAACTTTTATTGAATGGGGACAAAGTCATGCTTCAAGATGCAAGGGGATGCTGGAAGCCCTGATAATGACTTTGCAAAATGGTGAGAGAGAGAGAGAGAGAGAGAGAGAGAGAGAGAGAGAGGGAGGGAGGGAGGGAGGGAGGGAGGGAGGGAGAGAGGGAGAGGGAGGGAAGGAGGGAGGAGAGAGAGGAGAGAGGAAAGAGGGAGGGAGGGAGAGGGAGGGAAGGAGGGAGGAGAGAGAGGAGAGAGGAAAGAGGGAGGGAGGAAGTGAGGGAGAGAGAGAGAGATTCATGGATGGATGGATTAATGGATGGATGGATTGATGGATGGATAGATAAAAGAGAGAGGGGGAGAGAGAGTATTCATTAAGCATTTACTATGTGCCAAGTATTACATAATGGTTAAATAAATACAAGTAAGCACATATCTGCCCTCAAGAAGCTTAAATTCTAATGGGGCAAGAGAAGACATATAATAGTGCTTAAAGAGATAGGGAAGACACATCTAGGGCAGCATGGTATATGATGTGTGTGAAGATGTTCAGAAAGATGTTGCTTCAGTCTTAAAAGAAACTAGGAATTCTAGGAGACAGAGGTAAGGAGATAGTGCTTTCCAGTCATGACGTCTAGCCAATATAAAGACACAGAGGTGGGATAACAAGAATGCCAGTTTGGATAGATAAAAGATTGTATGAAGGAGAGTAATATACAATTAGGCTGCAAAGGTAAGTTGAGGCCAGGTTGTAATTGGCTTTAATTTCCAGAAAGAATAGTTTATATCTGATCCTAGAGGCCATAGGGAGTCACTCTGCTGAGCAGAGGGGTAGCATGGTTGGACCTATGCTTTAAAAATACTTTGGCAGTTTTTTGGAGAATGGATTAGAGAAGAGATAGACTTGAGACAGGAAGACCCATTAAGTGACTTTTGCAATAGTTGTCTAAAAGAAAGGAGATAAAGACCTGAACCAGGGCAGTAACCTTGACCAGTAGACACTATTGCTGTTGCTGGCCCTTCCAACAGTGAATAGGCTGCTGAACTGGATTGAAGCATGGTGGGTGAAATAACCCAAGCATCCTTTCAGAGACCATTTCCTTTTCCTCTAATTCTGCATTGGAAAATAAAGCAACTACCAGTAAGGGAGCAACAGCTCTGAGAATTTTGGGCTCTACTCTCTCCCTCATGAGAGGAATTCAGCCTAGAGTATGAAAGACCTATTTCTACCATAGGTACTAGGGCTCAGTTCTGTGTGCATATATGTAAAAATTTTACCACTTCTGTTGTGTTATCTCTTCTTTCCACTCTTTTATCCTCCTATATATAAAGAAGACTATTAGCCACTAATCCTGGTAGTGTATTTAATAGTTGCAGCTAAGACAGTGGTTTGGGGAGAGGTGTAAAAGTCTGGGTAAAAAGGAAAGATAATCTTCCCTCAAGGGAGGAGGCAGATATAGTAATTTCCCTTGGGAAATCAAAAACACTTTGGAGCCACTTTGCAATAGTATTCCCAGACCAGCTAAGCAAAAGAGAAAGCAAGCAGAGAGAGATTAATAACTTAAAGTGAATCGAAAGTCCCTAGACATATTACCCATAAGCCCCTAATCATAATGGGATAAATCTATGAGCCACCAAGGATCCAGGCACCAAAAGAGGGGCAGGGAGAGGAGGAAGGTCATCAATTTGCATAATGATAATAACCATGGGTAGCTTTTAAATAGCAGTTTAAGGTTTGCAAAGCTCTATACATATATTTGGTCCTCACAATAGTCCTCTGAGGTAGATATTATCATTATCCATATTTTGCATATGAATAAACTGAATCTGAGAAAGGTTAGGTGACTTGTCCAGGGTCACTTATCTATTAAGTATCTGAGACAGGATTTTAAATCAGGTATAACTCTAGATCCAGAATTCTACCTACTATATCGTCTGAATACCTTGTAAGTCCCCTTTTTAGATTCTTTATGGGTGTATAAATGAGAACCTTCCCTTTCTAATATGCCTCCAGTGATGATTCCCTAATCCCTGTCTTTACTGAACACATGAGGGGATAACTACCATCCCCTTGTAAATTTACCTGTGGGTGAAGATTTATAGCAGAGGAGCCCCCACACACACACACACTTCAACGCGTTCCTAAACTTTTGGAACTTTTTTTTCACTCTAGCCCTTTTGACCTCAACTTGATGTTTCTTTCCCAGGGAGCCTCCATCACTACTACAACAATATAATAATAATAACAATAATAAAATAATAATAGTAAATAACAATTATAATAATAATAACTAGCGTTTATACAGTACTTTAAGATTTTCAAGGTGCTTTACATATGTTAACTTATTTGGTCCTCATAACAACCTTCAGAGATAGGTGCTAATATTATCTCCAATTTTTACAGATGAAAAAACTGAGAGAGATTAAGTGACTTGCCTGGGGTCACATAGTTGGTGTTTGAGGCAGGATTTGAACTCAGCCCTGCCTAATTACAAGTCTTGTCAACCATCCACTATCTACTGTACCAACCAGAAACAGGAAAATTTGGAGAAGAAAGATGTTCAGTGGTAGATAGGAGTCCCATTGGATATGTGGAGTTTGAGATGCTCATGAGACATCAAGATAGAATTGTTTCATGTAGAGCAGCCTATCATACTCTTGAACAGTTTGAAATCAATCAACCTCTCTTGATATTGGTTTCTACATAGGAGATATTGGGCCAAAAAATTTCCAAGATCCCCTTTAAATGTACACTCTATGAGCTAAGTTCTTTTCTTTCAAGCCTAAGTCTGCTTCTCTGCATTTTCCCCTCATTATTCCTGTGGAACCAAGCAGAACCAACCAGCCCTTCACATACTTGGAGTCAAGTATCATGTCATCTTTAAATCTCTTCTCTAGGCCAAGCATCATCAATTCTTTCAACTAGACATGATCATACCAACAATTATTGTATGGAGAATACCCTTCTGGGTGCTGAGTGGAATTTAAAGTTTATATAAGATTAAATCCCTCTCCACATTAAGCTTTCTGCTTCTACTAGGGGATGAAAGGTGGGATGTAGAGGTGGGAAGCAAGACATTTACAAATACCTTAATTCAAAATTAAATAAAATGAGTACATCAGAAGAAGAAAGCATGAAATATTTGAGATCATCACATATTCCTCACAGCTGCCAAGTTAGTGTTGGATTCATAAAAGTATTCAGGAAATATTTACCATGTTCCAGATTGATTCATTTTCTCTGCTTATCTTTAATAAGATTGTGAAAGATGATTGGGATTGGCATATGTGGGTTGAGGTAGAAGAAAATGAAAGATGGTCTGAAAAATTGTACAGAGAAGAATAGAAAAAGTTCTTGACTAGGGGCAGCTAGGTGGTACAGTGGATAGAACACTGGCCCTGGATTCAGGAGTACCTGAGTTCAAATTCAGCCTCAGACACTTGACACTTACTAGCTGTGTGACTCTGGGCAAGTCACTTAACCCCAATTTTCTCGCCAAAAAAAAAAAAAGACAGAAAGAAAGAAAAAGTTCTTGACTAGAACATTCTTTCCCCTCCCTCCCTACTTTAAGCTCTAAATATACTGTGATATTCAGCAAGAAAAGAGAAGGAAACAGGGACAACATTTTCTAGTGATTAGGGAACATAGATGGACAGAGGGTTAGGATCAGCAATGTGATGCATTTTCTTAAACAATATATCAAGCCCTGACTTGTAGCATTTGCTGACTAAAGAGGTGTAAATGCTCACACTGAAAATTTAACAATCAGCTTCTATTAGAGTTGATTACAGCACACTTTTCATCAAGACTGAAGCCAATGTAAACCAAAAGATCACATCAAGTCAGTACCAGCATTTCTCCAGTGCATCAAAATCCAAAGGGCAAGAAAACAATTGCAGGAGAGTCAGGTCAAGACATCAATACCAGATCCAGAGGCAAGATAAAGGGAGTGCTGAGGAAATAATTGTTCATCAGACTCACATTTTCCCTTCAAAGCTTTGACTTTTTATGAAGTTACGGTTTTTCCTTGTTTCCATCTTACCATAGACTACCCTGCTTCCTTCTGACTCAATCACAACATAAGGCCATGAATTCAAACATATACCTGTTTTCATTTCTGAAACTTGCTGTAACAACCTATCTTTTTAATTATTGTTAGTTTTTTATATCACCCTAATTTCTAAATATAACCTCTCCCAGTCCTCCAAAGAGCCATCCTTTGTAACAAAGCTTTTGTTAAAGTCATTCATTAACATATCAACCAAGTCTGACAGTGTATACATTGTTTCACAGCCATAGTCCTGCCACATCTGCAAAGAAGGAAGGGAGGTGTGTTTTCTCATTTCTTTTTTAGGAACAAGGTAGCTCTTTATAATTCCAAAACATTCCATTTGGGGAGGGGACTGCTATTGCTCTTGTTCTTTTTACTTATATATTTGTAATAACTAAAGAGCCCCATTCTCCCTGTGGATCTACAATTCTCAGTGCAACTACATTGTAATCCCCCTTGGTAGTAACATCTTCAAATATGAAGAACCATGACATGTATACACCAAAGACACATGCATCAATTGTTCCCACATTAGAATTATAGGATATTCTCCCCATTCAAAAGGAACAGATTGTAGAGATCGCCTACAATAATGAATCTTCATATATTGGCTCCCAAGATAAAAAAAATAGTCATTTAGTTGAAAAATATTTATTAAGTACCTACTATGTGGAGCAGCTAGGTGGCACAGTGGATAAAGCACTGGCCCTGGATTCAGGAGAATCCAAGTTCAAATCCAGGCTCAGACACTTGACACTTACTAGCTGTGTGACCCTGGGCAAGTCACTTAACCCTCATTGCCCCACCCCAACCCCCAAAAAAGTACCTACTATGTGCTGGCCACTGTCCTAAGAGCTGAGGATACAAAGAAAGGCAAAAATTAGTCCCTGTTTCAAAGAAACTTACAATCTAATGAGGGAAGACAACAAACAAAAGATTAAGTTGAAAGGGCCATAAGGTATTCAACATGAGGACATGATGGAAAAGTCCAGATACACAGCCTGGCAGGAAATAAGGAGATGGTTGGCCTGGTTGACCTCCTTAAAGGGAGGTTCTGGGAGGAGAGCTCCACCTTCCGATATGAAGGAGGCAGCAGCCCCAGGGGCAGAAGGTACTGATGATATATATATTGCAAGATGATAAAGTTCCTGATGCATGATGGAGAAGTTCAGAAGAGCGAAGTCACATGGGAAAATAATTTAGACAACTGCCTTTAATTATATACAAACCTCTGTTGTTTTTTCAAGCCTCTTTTAACTCTTCCAGTTATATCAAAGGGAAACCCCAGCTCAGTACTCATCTCAAATATACCATAATTCCTAAATGTCTCCAACCAAGCAACAAGTGCCCTAGCTCAGGCAGCTATAGACAATCAGGGAGTGACAATGAGCAGGCTAGGACAGCACCAGAGAACAAAAGACTATTGAAATATGGAATGTCAGGGTGCTCACTGGCTATTCAAATCCTCAATTCATTGCCTACTTCTTTCAAGATCCAGATAAAAAGCATTCCAGGACATCTTCTCTAAGTATCACAGCCCTTGGTATGGGTAAATGTTGTCTCCTTAACTAGGTCACAAGCTTCCGAAGGACAGGAACTGCCCAATATAGTGCAAAACACACAGTGAACAGTGGATACACACCATTTTGAATTATGGATTTTGCTTCACTTTGGGGTACAAAGTATAAGTGATATAAGTATCCACAGAAAAGAAGAACTATGGCAGTTTACTGACTTGTCCAAGAGTATAGAAGCAGTAAGCAACAGGCCATAAGCATAGTGATAGGGGATACAGTACCAAAGGTATGGAACAACAGAGTGAGATTGTAGCATTAAGGAAGGGGAAATAATGCCTTACTGTCCTAGACACATGATAACTAATCTCCTAATGTCATGATTTTGCACATGCAGTTCATTCTCTCCTCATGTCTGAAAATTCTAATCTTTCTTCAAGACTCAGCTCAAGCACTGTCTTCTGCATGAAATTTTTCCCGTTTCTCCAGCTCCTAGTGCCTACCGTCCCAAGTATTTTGTATATTTTGGTACATACATACAACATACATATATGTGTACATGTTATCCCCACTCAAAAAATGTAAGCTCCCTGAAGACAGAGGCTATTTCACTTCTGTCTTGTATCCCCAGCATCTAGCACAGTGCTTGGCACATATCAAGTGCTCAAACAATGATTGTTGACTGATTGATCTGATTGAAAAGATAGTGTGGTACAATGTTGAATGTGTTGGAAGGGTACTTCAGAATCAGACTGTGAAGGTTTTTAAATGCCCAACTGAAGAATTTGTATTTGATTCTGGAGGTAATAAGAAGCCACTGGACTTTATTGTATAAGGAAGTGACATGATCAGCATGTTGACGACATACTACTTAGATGCCCTTGGGGTCCACAAAGATTATCCCCTTCCTAACATTTTCCCAGCAGCACCAAAAAGCCCCCAAACAAATAAAATAGTGCACTCTGGCTCTAGCTCTGCCTTCTGATGATAAACTTCTTAATCATGTGCTAATAGTTAGCAGTCAATTCTTGAAATGCAAGACTTCGCTGGCTAAGGATGCCCTTTGTGCCCTTACGTTAATTACTTCCTTGACTAACTCCAAGAGGCACTTATTAAATTTAGAGAATCCTCTATCCATAAATGAGCACACTACAAGTGCCACTGTAACTGCTGTGAGTGGTGAGTTCACCCTGTCAAAGTCAGAGAGATATCTATTTCACTTTGGGGAAGAAAAAGAAAGAAGGAAAAAAAGCACAGCCAGTCATGTCAGGAACATCCATACTGTCCTCAGCTAAGAAGCAGAAAATCACAGAATCTCCAAGAGTCAAACCTATAGCAGCCTAAGAATCGCCTCTCCAATAACTCTTAGCATCTGATTAAAGACTTCCAATAAGGGGGAACATGATACCTTTTGAAGTAGATCTATCTACTTTAGGACAGCTCTAATTATGAGGAAGTTTCTTCCTTATACCCAACCTAAACCTGCCTCCTGCAACTGCCTTTGATTGCTCTTGGTTCTGTTCTCTGAGGAGAAGCAGAATAAGTTTAAAGCTGCTTCTGCATCATGGTCTTTCAAATACTAGAAGAAAATCAGTCCCTCACACCTATGCCCTTTCTTCAGCAAGCTAAATGCTTCTAGTACCTTCAGTCCTTTTACCATACCGGGCACTCCCTGCTTTTGTATAAGGTGGACTCTCCCAATTAGAGAGGTCATAGAAGGGATTCTCCTATTAGAATGCAAGCTCCATTAGAACATGGGCCCTGGAGTTGGGAGGACCTGAGTTCAAATCCAGCCCCAGATACTTGTTAGCTGTGTGACCCTGGGCAAGTAACTTAACCCCTATTGCCTACAAAAAAAAAAAAAAAGAAGAAAGAATGCAATCTCCATGAGGTCAGAGGTCATTGCTTTTGTTCATACACATCCAGCATTTGGCACAGTGCTTGACACATGGTAGATACTTAATAAATTTTTCCTCAATCATTTATTCATTGGCATTAAGTAGAAGGACCTTTGTTTCAGAAAGAAACTTGGGCTTGTTAAAGGAACTTTGCAATTTCCCAAAACTAACCACCTCAATCTCTTCCATCTATTCACCCCTAAGCCCAATGCATTTTCTATTCACATTGTTGCTTGAAATGTGTGTATATAGATGGAAAAGCTCTGAAGTATCCAAAAGTATATAATAGCCTGAATAAAAGGCATTTTTTCATTCATTTGATTTTCCCTGGGAAGATGGAGCAGATTCTTGTAAGTGATTATCGCTCTCACTTACGAGTCTCGGCAATGTTCTGGGGCTTAATTCAACCATCCCAATGTGGTCTGCAACAGGAGCATCTGGAGGACCTCTCAATCTAAAAGGAACCCATCTTTTACATGGACTCTGTCCTGGATTCCCTCTAGACAAATAATAACATTTGCTGGACATATTTCATTCCCTGTTTTATGACTCACTTAATATTAATGATCAGAGACCCATTCAAAAGGTTACTTCTTTTGTTACATATTTCAAGGAATTTTATGTAATTTTAGACTACCTATGGGAGATTAGTTGTTTGTTTTGTTTTATCAAACAGTACTTCTGTATAATCCATAAATAGTAAAAAGAGTGAGATATCTCAGCTTTTACATCTTCTGATCAGTTATGAAATATAATTTTTGAAAGCCTTTCCTTCCCTTTCTAATACTCTCACTAAAGAATTGCTCGGTATCTAGAAATTTATGTTTTCTGAATAACCTCTTTATAGTAAGAGTCTTAGGTGTTGTTGGGTTTTTGGGGGGAAGAGTCACAATTTTGGTACCTCTCTCCCCTCATACCTTGAAAATTTTTATAATTTATCTACAAAATTAATGATATGACCTTATACAAATAACTGATTCATGAATCACTCCCAATCAGTAAAAGAATCATTTCTTCTCCTTTAAAATATAATCATCTTCATTTCTTTGATGCTATTCAGTTCTTGCCATGTCTAGAGCCTTTTCTGTTATTTTCTCTTGAATGAAGTATTCATGATACTTAAATATGAGGCTTCTATGTAACCCTGGGTCTCTCTTTCCTTTCTCCTGAGACATGTTTTCCAACAAAAATTATTTTTTGTCATATTCACATGTCTACCTTTTCTTTGAAACAACCAAATATATGTGTGTGTGTATATATATATATATATATATATATATATATATATATATATATATAATCAACATACACACATATATATGTATAGGTATATGTATGTGTATATGTATATGTATATGTATATTTGGAGAGTCTAATTGAATTCCCTATAGAAATTCTCTATTTCTTCATCCTCTACAACTGATATCAGTACATAACTATAATTATTTCATATGGCATTTTTCTAGTATTAGATAATAAATAATATAATATCCCATGAAAAGAATGAATGCTCTTGAATGCACAAAGCAGATCCAGCCATTCCTGTACTCATCTCTTCAAGTAGAATCCATGATACATGTTTCCATTTAGATGCAACTTCCTTTTGTTTTCTCATTTCATTTACAATGTGACAAAATTAATATTCTCCATCAGTATATACACTTGCTGGTCATTGGGCAAGGATTAGACAAGAATCTCCCATTTATTGTGAAGTAAGAACAGATAAATTAATGTTTATAGATGTGCTAATCCTATAGAATACAGACCCAGGGACCCATTGCAATAATCCAGATGTAAGGTGATGAGGTTTCAGACTAGGGGAAGCTAATAAGAATAGAAGAGAGCACTTCAGAAGAAGAATCAATAATACTTGCTAAAGGATTGGAAATTAGTGGAAGTAGATAATGGTGTAAGTAAACAATGATTCCCAGGTTTTAAATCTAGGTGATTTGAACAATGGTAGTACTTATAGATGCAGAAAAGTTAGGTTGCTCTCTCTAGACAAGACTCAAATCTGTTCTGTTCTAATGTGATGGAATGCTTGGGGCTTTAGTATATGCTCAAACAAATGCTTTACTTCAGAAGCATAACAAAGAAAACTAGTAAGTGCAAGGAAGGATAGAATTCATGAAGTTAGGAGCTGCATTAGGTTTGCAGAGCTCTTTGGAGAGATTCTTCTCCTCCAAATGGCTGCCACCTGAGAGTCCACACCTGTAGGGAAGTTCCTTATCAGCACCATGTTTAACTCAACCTCCATCCTGCCTTAATATCCCAGAACTCTAGCCTGAGAGGCCACAGTGACCAATCACTATAAATGACAGTGAGGTTCTGGGATTTTGTACCTCCAGCTAGAATGAAAAATGTCAACTCCATGAAATAACAGTCTCTTCTTTGGCCTCCAGTTTTATCAAAGCAAGTGTGGATGCAGCAGGCATCTCTACCCCATCATACTCGAGACTTTTAAAATAGTCCCTGTTCAACTATTTTTCCTCTCTCATTCTTGACCCAAAGATCTTTCTCTGGGCATGGAACTTTGGTGGCTCTATCAATTGATATTTGTAGGTTAGGTGGTAATTATAGCATTATCCAAAAAGCACTGTATCAACATCAAAGTATAGGATTTTTAAGTTACAAAGAATAACAGTTAGCAAAGGGCTAAAATGGGCCTAACTGACCTGTTGCCTGGACAGGCACTGCTGACCATTCTGTTATTTGCCCACAGTTCAGAATGTGGTCATTTCATATTTTCTGTCTTCCCCAAAAAAATTAGCTACATCCCTAGGCTTGTTAACATACCCTGTCCAGTTCCACTAAGAGACTTGGCCCCAAAGGGCCAACGATTCTTGAACAACCAGATATTGCTTGCCAGGCTTGTGTTGATAAATATTTAACAATAATAACAACAACAATGTACCCAAAACAATTCGTTTAATCTATATTTTAGCATGTTTTCCATCACTTTCTTAAATCTAGACAATCAACAAAACAATAATTCAAGCCCTAATATATAATGATTTTTGCTTTTTCCAAAGGGTAAGTTCTCACACTGAGTATAACAATCATTTCTCCAAGAGCCAATCTGAACTAGCTCCAGCACACCTCTGCCCATTGCCCATATTAGTCCACCTCACTAATTAAAGGGTCATTTCTTTCTGACTCCTGTCATTTCTATACAATAGGGCTAGTGTTCCATGTACTATTAGTATCTCTCTCTCTCTGTCTCTCTAGAGGTCTCTGTCTCCCTCTCTCTTAGATAGATACATAGAGACATAGAAACATAGAGACATAGACATAGACATAAATATTGATATAGATATTTGTATGTATATATATTTATGTATGTATTTCTATATTTCTATATATTTGTATATGCATACATATGCTTATATATGCATATGAATATATATCAATATTAGTCAATATAGTCAATATAGCCAGTTGTCTGAGGCCGTGACAGTAATCCATTCATTTCTGATGAAATGGAATATTCAGAGGCTGAGCATCTGTTCAGAACCTGAGTATGTGATCAAACAGTTGCTTCATTAAGCAGCAGCACAAAGATACCTAGTGAGTGCAGGAAGAAAGAGCCCACACAGAGCCTGAGATCTCTAAGTCAATATGCTATGGGTAGGGATCTATTCAAGTTTGACTCCACTGTTAAAAAAAGGTTACTGATTATGTGAGGAAGGGCATATTTTGTTGATTTTCTCTAAGGTTTTAGTAATCACTTAATTGTAAGCATTTATCACATGCTTACAAAGAGACAGGTATTTTTTTTTTATTTTAGCAACAAACATTTATTTTATTTTCCAGTTACATGTAAGGGTAGTTTTCAACATTCATTTTCATAAGAGTTAGAGTTCCAAATTTTTCTCCCTCCCTCCCTCCCTTTCCTCAGATCACAACCAGACTATATATGTACAATCGACAAGTGTTCTTTTTTATAAGTTCTTTCTATGGGAGTGCTTAGTAAGCTTCCTCATTAATTCCTTGGGATTGTCTTGGATCATTGCACTGCTGAGAGTAGTTAAGTCATTCACAGTTGCTCATTGAACAATACTGCTGTCACTATGCACAATGTCCTCCCAGCTCTGCACACTTCACTATACATCAATGTTCATTAGTCTTTCCAGGTTTTTCGGGGATCATCATGCTTGTCATTTCCTGTAGCACAAGACCATTCCACTACAATCATATAGCACAGCTTTTCCCATCATTCCTCAGTTAATGGACATCCCCATGATTCTCAATTCTTAGCCTCCACCAAGAGTTCCTATAAATATTTTTTGTACAATTTTCCCCTCTTTTCTCTTTTTCATGATTACTATTGTTAACTGTTTCCCTTCCATCCTATTCCCTTCCCCCTGATATTTATTCTATTATCCATCTTCTTTCATCCTATCACTCTTCAAAAGGGATTTGCTTCTGTCTGTCCCCTCCCACACTCTGCCCTTCCTTCTTTTGCCCCTCTCTCTTTATCCCCTTCCCCTCCTATTTTCCTGCAGGGTTAGAAAGATTACTCCACCCAATTGACTGTGTACATTATTCCTTCCTTGAGCCAATTCTAATGAGATTGAGGTTTTTGAGTCCATTCTGATGAGTGTTAGGCTCATTTACTGCCCAGATTAAATAGATTACTCCACCCAGTTGGGTGTGTGTGTTAGTCCTTCCTTGAGGCAGCTCTGATGAGTTTAAGGTCTTTGAGCCTTTTCTGATGAGTGTAAAATTCATTTACTGCCCTGCTCCTCTCTCATCTCTTCCCCCACTCCATAAGCCTTTTCCTGTTTCTTTCATGTAGGATTTCACCTCTGCCCTTCCCCCTCCTCCAATGCATTCCCTTTACTACTCAATTTAACCCTAAAGATGTCATCACTTAGTGAGGTGACACAGTGGACAAAGCACCACCCCTGGACCCAGGGGGATCCCAGCCAAACCCTGGCCCCAGACACAAGACAGTCGCCCACTATATGACCCCAGGTATGTCCCCCAGCTCCAATTTTTTATGGTTCTCTAGGGTCTTGTATTTGAAAGTCAAATTTGCCATTCAGTTCAGGTCTTTTCATCACAAATATCTGAATGTCTTCTTTTTCATTAAAGTCCCATTTTTTTTTCCGCTGAAAGATTATGCTGAGTTTTGCTGGGTAGGTGATTCTTGGTTGTAATCCCATTTCCTTTGCCTTCTGGAATACCATATTCCATGTCCTCTGGGCCTTTAATGTAGAAGCTGCTAGATCTTGTGCTATCCTGACTGGGGCTCCACAGTACTTGAATTTTTTCTTTTTGGCAGCTTGTAATATTTTCTCCTTGACCTGAGAGCTCTGGAATTTGGCTATAATATTCCTAGGAGTTTTCCTTTTGGGATCTCTTTCTGGAGGTGATTGGTGAATTCTTTCAATTTCTATTTTAGCTTCTGCTTCTAGAATTTAAGGGCAATTTTCCCTGAGAATATCTTGGAAGATGATGTCTAAGCTCTTTTCTTGACCATGGTTTTCAGATAGACCAATAATTTTCAAATTATCTCTCCTGGACCTATTTTCCAGGTCAGCAGTTTTTCCCAGAAGATATTTCACATTGCCCTCTATTTTTTTATTCATTTGGATTTGCTTTATTGTGTCTTGTTTTCTCATTTGTTCAATCCTCATTCTTAGGCAATTATTTTCATCAGAGAGCTTTTGTACCTCCTTTTCCATTTGGCCAATTTGACTTTTCAAGCTGTTGACTTTTTTCTCATGTCTTTCCTGCATCACCCTCATTTCTCTTTCCATTTTTTCCTCTACCTCTCTAACTTTATCTTCAAAGTCCTTTTTGAGCACTTCTATGGCCTGAGACCAATTCATATTTTTCTTGGAAGCTTTAGATATAGGGGCCCAGATGTTGACATCTTCCTCTGAGGGTGCACCTCGGTCTTCCTTGTTACTGAAGAAACTTTCTATGGTCCTCACCTTTCTCTGTCTGCTCATCTTGCCTTTCTTTTACTTGACTTTTAGCTCCTTAAAGTGGGGCACTGTTTCCAGGCTGCAGTATCCCAAGCTTAAGAAGTCCCAGGTGTTATGATTTAAGGAGAATCAGGTTCTTCACTCACCTGGCCTATTCCCTGGTCCTTAGATGACCCCAGGCCAACTTGCTAATCAACCAGCTTTGTGTGTTGTGGTTGTTAGCTCCAATGAGCCTGTGCCCCTCCCCCACCTGGGCCACTGATACTCAAGTCTACCTCCTGGTTCTCAGCAGGGGTGAAAAATCCAAGTTCTGCCTCAGCACCAGCACAGATCCCTGTAGTCTTCCCCTGCCAAGGGCTCAGCCCTCTTACTGGACTGTGAGCTTAGTTGCAAATGACACTGGCACTTCAGCTGATTCAGAGGCTCTGGGGGCCTGCTTCTCTGGTGAGGCCTTCCTGGGACTAGATCTGTGTCAGGGTGACTGTGGAGTTGCGCTTGACTCCCGTATCAGCTCACCAGCTCCCTCCTTCTGACTGTCCAAGCTGTTCTTGTTTAGAAGATGATTTCAGCACATTCTTCTGTGAGTTTTGCTGCTCTGGGCATTCTCCTATGGCATTTTTGGGATGTTTTTTGGAGCAATCATGTCATGAGTTCAGGAGCTCACTGCCTTTCCTCTGCTATCTTGGCTCCACCCAAGAAGTCCCAAAGAGACAGGTATTGTCCTGAGTTGTCAAGGGACCAACAAATGCAAAATTATTATTTCTGCTCTCAAGGAGTTCACTGAAAAATGGGATGGGGAGGGGGACAGAAAGAGTCAATACACAAATTTCTGTTTGCCTACAAGATACACAGTGTAAAAGGATTGTAATTCAGGGAGAAGGGACTATAAAAGGCCTCCTGGTTTCCATCTGGAAATTGAATTAGTTGAACTCTTCAGACAATACCAAATAGCACATTTTTGAGGAAGCTTCGGTTTCCCTTTTACATACTATTTCCAAGTGCAACTTCTACCCTGAAAAAGAAAAGGAGCCTAAAGGAGCCTAGAAATCTTAATAACCCTGGTCTCATCTTGTTTTCCCCATATATCTGAAAGACAGGACAAATGAAAATTGTTGATGTTTTGAATTTGCCCTTCACCATTAGCAAATTAGAGGAGGCAAAGTTGGAATTGGGCACCCTGATTGACCTTTACTGCCCCTAACCCCCACTTACTTTTTTTCCAAACACAGACTTTCTATTCCTCATCTCATTTAACTTCTCCACTTGGTTTTCAAAGTTTAATCCAATGAACATCATCATTACCTTTTTCAGAGAAAGGATATGACACATTTATAAGCTAAATAATGTCATGAAAGAATCTAAAGGTTTTTTAGACTCACATTTTTCATCAAAGACCTATTGGCAAAAACGACTGACTGTCTGGCCAACACATTAAGCCTTGCATAGAGTAGGCTACATAACCTTGCTACACCTACTACTAGAAGGTTCAAGGAATGGAGCTGAAAATGCTTCCAGCAGAGTAGTGATACTTCCCACTTTCACAATACATTGCATTTCCAAAAATCGTGTCAAAAAGCAGGTTGTCCTTTGAGAAATATACTGGAGTAAGCTTGAGTTTGCCATTGTCCTGATATGGGTATCATTAGTGTAAGCATTTAAAACTAAGAAATCAACAAATGCTAAAGTCAGGCCTTGATTTATTTTTTTGTTGATTGTCTAGATTAAAGAAAGTGATAGAGAAAATGTTAATAAGGCAGATTACACTTGACAGTTACTAGCTGTGTGACCCTGGGCAAATTTCTTAACCCTCATTGCCCTGCAATTAATTAATTAATTAATTAATGGAAAGATAGATATATAGATAAATGAAAAAATAAAGGAATGAATGGATAGATAGATAGATAACCCTACCATCTTTAACAACAAATATTTATTGAGAATGGAATATATGTATGCTGATAAATTTTTAACAACTGATGAGGGGAGGGGGGAAATCTACACTCAACACACTTTTAAGTTTAATCTGCATTGTTAATATCAAAACAATAAACAGAAAATCAAGCCCTGGTTATTAGAAATTGCTATTTCTGAGTAGTGAATGCTCACACTGAAATTTGAACAATCATCTCAAGAGCCATTTTAAGCTGGCTTTAGAACACCCCTGTATATAAATGGCATAAAAAAGGAATATGGTACCTCTGCTGTAGGAACTTATAGTTTGAATTGAGAGCTAAGATATAGATACATATAACTATAACTTGAAGCATCTTACACTAAGCTGCTCATGCTTCTCTGGGACCCCATTGTTAACCATTGACTAGCACACCTCTGCCTAAGACAGTGTATATATATATATATATATATATATATATATATATATATATATATATATATATATATATGTTACATTTGTCTGTTCTATAGTATACAGTAACAGTGAGAATATCTAATAAGTTGGTAAATGTGATAAGAAATTTTCTAGGAAATTTTTCAACCAAGCAAATACAAGAAGTAATGAAAAGGCAGAACAGGTCGAAGTCAGGGTGAAGCCACAGTCTGCCATCTGTTAACTTCTTAAATTACCTAATTGTTCCAGTTAACTAAGTACTAAGCCCCATGTTTCTAAAGCCTCTCTAAATTCATCTCCCTGGTGGAAAGTTCCATCACCACCCCACTCATAAATCCATTTACTAAATAATATTGAAAGAACAAAGCTGTCAAATGTGAAAAATGTGAAGAAAAGCGAGGGACAGACTACACTAAGGACTGTATATGTAGGGATGTTTCTAGTTGCCTCTTCCTCCAATATTCAGGCCAGTAACATAAGTATAGATCAAGAAAAAATTCGCCTTTTTTCTCTAATGTGGATATACTATATTCTTGTTCTCCAAACTTTCCCTTTTCCTCTAGAGCTGTGCCATTAATTCTACTACCCTGAGTCATTCTATTTTTTCTTTGCTATCTTCACCTTGCTATACTTAACAGACCTAATAGGCTGTACAATTTACATTAGTGTTAAAAAGAAAAAAAAAACACCAGATGGTATTGGTTGGTCTTTTTTACTATCCAAGATTTTCTATTCAGAAAGGGGGAGAGAATCTCTCTAAATCAAAACAAAAGGACTGTTACTGAAGACTTACAGTCAGTCCAAAAGAAAAGCTATTATTAACTCCTAGCTTGATAACTCCTAGCTTACCTCCTAACTTGATACAGCTCCTAGTGTGACCACCTTAAAAACTCTATTTAGAGTGCACCTCCTCCAAGAAGTCTTCCTTGCATGATCTCATACACCCCTGAGCACTTCTCTACTCTGAGTTCTCAGTACATTTATGTATTGTTTGTACTACATCATATGACACCTGTTGAAAACATTCAGTTGCCTCCTCTGCTTCTGGACAAAGTTTCTTGTGAGACTTGAGAAAGCCATCCACAGATACAAAGCTATGAAAATGGCTGAGGCAAAACTCTCATTGGCATCCACTGGCTTCCAAGAACTTGTGTTCAGGGTTTGGTCTGTAATCCCTCTAACCTCATATAAATTCAAACAGACAAATAACCACGTATAAAAAACTTCTGATCTCCCAGAAATACAAAACATAAAACCTATTTCATCCAGACCTAGTATTCAAGATGCCCTGAAAAAAATTCAGAAATTCAATGAGAGGAAAACTGTGGTGCTGTCCAGAAGATGCTACACAGATAGCATGTCTTGGAGCTCACGATCACCTTTCTATCCACAGGCAAAACTTCTCCAATCATTCTTCTACAAGGCTGGAGAGAAGCCATTAGATTGAATACACACTTTCCATAAAGCTGCTTTCTGCTGAATTTTAAAGCAATTCCAAAACAGCTATCGGATAAATATAGCTGTGGGGCAGGACCTGGAGTGGAGTGCTAGTGGCCATGACAGAGTTCTCAGGCTTCCCCTATGAGTAATTTCTGAAACTGAACAGACTGGTAATAGAATTAATAGCTCTAATTTCCCATCACCTACTGATAGACTATAAAGTTTTCTTAGTCATTCCATATACTTAGTCTCTCTAAGTAAATTTCAAATACCTTATTAATAATCCTACTGTCTGGGGGCAGCTAAGTGGCAAGGCGGATAAAGCATTGGCCTGGGATTCAAGAGGACCTGAGTTCAAATCCAGACTCAGACACTTGACACTTACTAGCTGTGTGACCCTGGGCAAATCTCTTAACCCTCATTGCCCTGAAATTAATTAATTAATGGAAAGAAAGATATCTAGATAAATGAAAAAATAAATGAATGAATGGATAGATAGATAACCCTACTGTCTTTAACAACAAATATTTATTGAGAATGGAATATATGTAAACAGGGATGTGCTGATAAATTTTTAACAACTGATGAGGGGAGGGGGGAAATCTACACTCAACACACTTTTAAGTTTAATCTGCATTGTTAATATCAAAACAATAAACAGAAAATCAAGCCCTGGTTATTAGAAATTGCTATTTCTGAGTAGTGAATGCTCACACTGAAATTTGAACAATCATCTCAAGAGCCATTTTAAGCTGGCTTTAGAACACCCCTGTATATAAATGGTATAAAAAAGGAATATGGTACCTCTGCTGTAGGAACTTATAGTTTGAATTGAGAGCTAAGATATAGATACATATAACTATAACTTGAAGCATCTTACACTAAGTTCTATATGAATTCTAGAGACAATAATGGCTGTATGGGTTCAGAAGATTGAGAAATCTAGAGCGCACAGGGAAGATATCATAGGGGAGGCAGGATTTCAAACCAATCTTGAGAGACAGGAAGGGTTTCAGTAAGCAGAGATGAAGGGAACCATATTCTAAGTTTGGGGACTGTAGGAGGAAATCACATGAGAAAAAAAAAGGCCAGGGGCAGGATCATATGTGGCATATTCAGAGAGTTGTGAGGAGAATAGTTTGCCTGTGATGTAGAGTTTTTATAGAAAAGTAATAAGAAATAAGGCCAGAAAAGTAGTGATTGGAGTCTACTTGGAGAGGACCTTGAATACCAACCATTAGGAGTTTAGACTTTGACTGACTTCCTAAGCTCAACACCTCATAGTCATAGAATTCTGAAGCTGGAAGAGCCTTGTGGTTCAGACCCATATCTTTGAGTAAATAAATGCCTGAGACTCAAGGCAATCCAGCATCAAGTCATAATTCACAGTGGACCCACTTTCTTCTTTATTGACTGAAAGATTGACTAAGTAGGATATAATACAATCAGGTTCAAAATCTCTATCAAGGTCTTTAAAATGATTAATCAGTTGATAGAAATACTGAAAGACAAAGACATCTTTGGGATCTGTCCTACTATTAGTTAGAGGAGGCAGTTAATTGCACACATAAGGAAGTACCAGGTTCATCTATCCCCAAATGATGATCCCAATTGTCTTTTCATGGTAGCTGAAATTACCACATTAGTCTCTCCTTGAAGTTAAATCTTCTATTAAAGTGAAAATATTACCAGGGAGAGATAGTACATTAATTCATCTTCAGCCTTTAATACTTTATCTCAAACTGCAAAGCTAATATCTAATTCTTACATATCTCAAAGTCTCTGACAAAATCAATATCCTTTGGATTAAGTCTATACAAATCAACTATTTACAAATGGAACACCAAACAAAAGCTCACAAAGTTCACAGGTGACTGAACTTGTTATAGAAAATTAATGAAACTTAATCATGTGATGGTATAACATACTGACTAATATTATCATAACATGAAGCCACAGTTAACAACCCCCACACAGTCAAAGTCAGGTTTTGTGTAGACTTGTATTCAGACAGTCTATGATACACAATACTATAAGATCCAGTGTTCTAGGCTAGTCACCTGAGATGCAAAGCCAGACATTCCCTATCCTCAAGCAACCTGCAATCTACTGAAGGAACAGTTGTATATGATGTTTGAGAAAGCTGTTTCAGTAAAAATGGTATAGGTGAAGATCAGAGGCATAAGTGAGGAAATTGAGGGAATTAGGACAGCAAGTGGTTAATTATGGGAATTGAGTGAACCACAATAACTCCATCTTGTGACTCAATTATGGAGCTAGCTCAGTTCCCTTTCTATTCAATCATGGTTATGGTCCAAATTCTGTCTTATGAGAAAAGTTTATTCAATTGTGGGACTTGGAAGAAAACCTTATTGCATTGTTTGAACTTGACCCTGCATGGCTGGGAAACTGAACCACCTCTACCTGCTGTGTAGATATTCTTAAAGAAAGACCATGGTTATAATGACCAGAAACCCAGTCAGACCCAGGGATTGATGCATGGAGTTTTCTCACAGTTGTACAACTCAAGTAACCCATATGTTTTATCTGAAAACTGTCCCATGCTGATCGGTTATTGTTTTCATGTTATTTTACTGTTTACAGACACTTTCAGAAGTAGGATGCCTCCTTTTCTTATTTCAGGTAATTCTACCAGTTTTCTCTCCTCCTCCCAACTTGGAAAGTACCTAATTTTTCAGCCAATTAGAAATCAGGAAAAAAAATAAATCAGATTACCTAATGTTGTATTCTTTCCTTTTAATTAATTGGTCTCATTTTATTAATTGTTTTCAATGTTTAAAAATCAGTCTCTGCCTGTATTTGAAGTCCAGGCATAATCTAAGGAGATCTGATACCAGTTTGTTGGGAATTTGGCTTGCATTTCTTAATAAATCCATACTCTTGGAAGCTTGAATCTTTGTTTTCCTCAGTCATTTAATCTTTCACCTACCACATAAAGAAGAAAAGAATGAGTATAAAAAATTGAGGCTATTAATGCAGATAAATTTATTCTAGAAATTTAGCAGTAAAGAGTATGAGATATAGGATGAGAGTTTGAAGGTATATCAGGGCTATTAAAGAAGGTAGGTTATCTTTTTTAGGCTATAAATATGTTTGAAAGTAGTAGGAAAGGACCAGTAGAAAGATTTAAGATCAAAGAGATAGGAAATGATAGCTGGAGCAAGCTCTAAAAGAAGTTGGTGTACACTACCAGGTTTATATCCCAAAGAAATTTTTTTAAAAGGAGAAAGGACCTATTTGTACAAAAAATATTTATAGCAGCTCTTTTTGTGGTGACTAAGAATTGAAAATCAAAGGAATGCACATCAATTGGGGAATGGCTAAACAAGCTGTGGTATATGATTGTAATGGAATATTAATATGCTATAAGAAATGACAAAAAGGATGATTTCAGAAAAACCTGGAAAAACTTACATGAAGTGATGTATAGTGAAGTAAACAGAACAAGGAGAATGTTGTACGCAGTAACAGCATTATTGTGCAATGAAGAATTGTGAATGATTTAGCTCTTCTCAGCAATACAATGATCCAAGACAATCCTAAAGGACTAATGATGAAGCATACCATCCACCTCCAGAGAAAGTACTGATATTGATTGAATACAGGCTTAAGTATGCTATTTTTCACTCTTACTTTCAATTTTTTCTTTTATTCAAGTCTTCTTATACAAAATGACTCATATGGAAATGGTTTACATAATTGAATGTCTATAACTTATATCTGATTGTTTATCGCCTCAGTAAGTGGGAAAGGGAAGGAGGTTGAGATAGAATTTGGAACTCAAAACTTTAAATAAAACTGTTTAAATAAAAAAATAAGTTGTAAAATTGGGGCAAAGGCAAAAATAGAGGGGTAAATCTTAGCAAGAAGACAATGGGGGAGAAAATAATGGAGAACCTCAATCATCTTACTAAAGTAAGAGACTGTGATAATCAGAGCACTATCAACCTGCTGAGAAGGATATTGCAGGGAAGCTCCACCATGAAAAGAAAGCATGTGACTTATTGCCTGGAAGTGATCTTTTGGGGGTTTTGAAGGTCAGATTGGCATCAGGAAGTGATGTCTGCCACTGTGGGTCCTGTCAATCACTGTTACTAGCCAATTAGCTGTGTGTGTGGATGGCCCTGTTTCCCGTTTCAGAGGAGGCTTCTGGGAGAAGCCATGGGGGAAGTGAGTCCTTGTTCCAGACTTTGATATGCTGGGGAACTTCACGTGGGCTGCTAGGAAAGGAAGGTGTTTTTTTTTCCTCTGGCTATACCGAATACATCTAAGCTAGGATTTTCCATGCTATAATGAATCTGTTTTCTTCTCTCACTCTCTTCACTAACTTCTAATGCACTTTAGTAAATACTTAAAAGGCTAAACTCTTGCTAAAGCTTCTAATTTAAGGTGTCCACTCATTAGATTTTAGACATCACAACTAGAATTTTAGACCTTACAAGGCAAAGTGATCTGCTCAGAAAAAAAAGGGTGAATATAGAGCTAAGGAAAAACAGAATTACAACAGAATTTATGAGATGTATGACTGAGAGTCCATTAGAATTTTTTTGGGTGGGGCAATGAGAGTTAAGTGACTTGCCCAGTGTCCCACAGCTAGTAGTGTCAAGTTTCTGAGGCCACATTTGAACTCAGGTCGTCCTGAATCCAGGGCCAGTGCTTTATCCACTGCTACACCTAGCTGCCCTTCCATTAGAAATTAATAAAAGGTTTGCTTTATAGTAGCAAAGACCAAATTGAGGTTAGTTGCCATGAATTTTTGGTGAACTATGTCAGCATAACCTCCAGCAGTTTTGGGTGGCTTAGAAGTTGAAAAGGAGAAAGAAGAAAATAGGGGTGAGGGGTGGTGGGGCCTACCCACATTTGAGGATTGGCATAGTAGGAACAAAAGAAGGATAAAAGACAAAGGACTTAAGGATGGACATCAGTGCTTTGTTGAAATGACTACCCATAAGGTAAAAATAATGAAGGGTGAAAGAGGAAGGCTGAACAAGGAGAGTAGAATAGGAAAAATGGAAGACGGTTATAGGACTGGATGTTCATAATGAAAATAAAGAGCATATTCAGGAAGAGTAAGGCAGTAGAAGAGGTAGAAGAATAAAAGATATAACTAGTAGGAAGAATTTTTAAGTTTAGTATGTGAGAAGTGGAGAAGTTTTTGGTGATGTGAGGTAACATCTTTGAGCAACTGACCTAAAGAAATAAAGGTCATGGAAGCTAAGGTCAACAAATTGGGAAGCCAAGTGTTAGAAGGGCCCTAAACTTCAATAATAAAGGATGGTGTTATGTTGCCTGTCATGGCACACAGATGTGAGGACAATAGGGAGCACATTTGCCCAGGTTTGTATAATAAATATCTGAGGACAGATTTGAACTCAGGTCTTCATGATTCCAAGCCCCACCCCCACCCCATGTTTTACTCACTATATACAGCTACCTGCCAAATATCTAGGCCTTGTTTAAGCTAGCATCATTATCTAATAATAATAATAATAGTAATGACCCCTATTTGCAAAGAACTTTAAGGTTTGCAAATCACTTTCCTTTATACAACCCTTCATGGTGTATATAATATCTATAATAGATATTATAAGGTTTGGATTATTGTCCCCATTTTACAATTGAGGAATCAGGTTCAGAGAGGAGCACATGTTAGGAGGTCCATGGGAAGCAAACTGAGTATCAATCTGGGTGTTGAAGGCACTAAGGTATTCAATATTCATACATAATAAAACAAGCATTTCATATCTTACTTCTATATCAATGTATGTTATCATTCTCTACCTTGTCCCTTGCTCTGACATCCCCTAACCCGGGTATCTTCTAATAGGAGCACCTGGTTGCCACCAAAAAGGTTGGTAAGTTATAACAATATTATTGAATGCCACTAATCTGGAGCTAGTTAGAAAAAGATCCCATTCTTTAGCTTTCTAACATTCCTTGTGGTAAACATAAGTGAAAAAACCTAATTTCAGTGTGGCCATTGCCCTGGGAATATGTGCTAAATTAAAACTGAAATAGTCAGAGAAAGGCCAGTGATGTGCAACATTCAAACATTTCAATATTTGAATCTGGTTAGCTATTCCAAATCTAGCCCTGTGTTTGTATTGTAAGCCCTTAGGATTAAAATGGACTCTTCTTGATTTTGTGGAACTCCAAGGACACTGATAATACTCAATGAAAATGAAATGAAAGTAGTAATATTCATAGTTTTCTATGCATGCCTCATTGAACCTCTTGAGTGTGCAACATCTGGCTGAGCATTCTCTTTAACATAAACTGAGAAACTAACTTCTAGTTTCCACTCTAAAGACCACAAGGAATTTTTTCAAGATCTATTTTCTTGGCCCTATCCCAAATATTTAAGTAGCAGCCAGAAATTTTACATCCTCCAGCAAGTCTTCTTTAAATTGATCAGATAGGAAGTGAGAGTTTCCCTGGCTCCATCCCATCTTGCCTTGAATCTGTCCATGTTGTGTTGTCCTGATCTCCATCCTAATTACATGTTTACATTTGACTGTAACACACTTCCCTGAACATCCACTTGCCTTTCACCTGAAAACTATGGTATGTTTTGGTTAATATTCAACATCAGGCTAGTATCCTATAGCCAGCTAGTATCTGACACTATCTGGGCAGATTGGTGAATGTTCAATGTAAAACAATATATGAAAGCATTCGTTTGAAATGCAGTTTCATTTTCAAGGTCATTCATAGGAAAGATGCAAACACAAGCAATGGGCAACTAGCATTTATCAATCACTTATTCTATGACATGCATGGTGCTAAGTGCCAGAGATATAAATACAAGTAAAAACCAAAACAGTTCCTGACCTCAAGGAGCTTACATTCTAATGTAGAAAAGACAACACATCAAAGGGAGCTGAAAAGGAAGAAGTGGAAAGGAAGACAACATAGTAAAGTTCATAAAGTCAGAGGTACAGTTGAATGGGGAATGAAGCAGTCTTTCTGGGCTTGTCCACAAAATGGAGACCCAAGAAGGAACTCACCAGTGGGAGTAGGGGACCAATATGGCAAGGGGATATTTCTAGGTGAAAAGGACCCAGACATAGAAGGATGATCCAGACTCAGAAGACAAGTGAGTTGTGGTAGTCAAGGCTGGAGATAGAGAAGCATAGCCAGGAGAGGAAACAAAGCACTGATTCGATGTATGCTTCTTTTGTTCTTATTAATAAATACCTGTAGCTAGTTGTAAACACTGTTGGAAACTAGCCAGCTAGTAGTCAGTGATATAAACCAAGTGCAACAAATCCTTTTTTTGTTCGTCCCACCAGTGTTTCTCTCACCCACATTCTAACCCTATCAGTTCCCTTAATACTCATTCACTCTTCTCTGGATTATATGTCTGGTTCTATTGTGTCTTTCTTGAAGTATATGACCAAAACTGAGTACATTTGCAAATGCAAACAATCCATTTGTAGGAAGGGATGCTAATGTTACTTTCAAGAAACTTCTTGATCACACCCAGAATTTTGTGAGGTTTTCTGTTCATATACACTGCCTTGGATTAGACACTCTTTTTCATGCATATAAACTTTTTTTTTCTGTCCATCCATGAGCTCCTTCAAGGCAAGGCCTCTGTCTTAAACTTCCTTGTATCCCCTCAACACCAAGCATGTTGCTGAGTATAGAGTAGGTGCTCAGGAAATACTCATTGATCTTATGAGAGGATGAGAAGAAACAAAAAAGTGAGATGAGAATAATAAAGTATAAAAAGTCAAAAAGATATTCATATGCTGATGGAATTTTGAGGGCAGAGATGCATAATGGATAGATAGCTGGCTTCAAAAGTTGAAAGATAGTAGTTCAAGTCAAGCCTCAGGTCTAGTCCCAACTCTTTCCCCTTTTGATAAAAGAAGCACATGAAAATTCAAGAAATAGTTTATAATTCCCAGATGATTCGGGAAAAAAAAGTTTGAAGAAAATCAACCTACAAATATATTTTGGACTCAATATTTTATATCCATTATCCACTCTCTACTTATCTTCTAATCCTTAGAGTTTCACAGTCAATCAACAGGTATCTTTTTGAGCACGGAACAGATGCTCAAATAGTTCTAAGTTCTGAGTTTTGAGGGGAGAACAAAGTCTCTTTGTTTGAGATTATAATATCTTTGGAGAATTCAAGTTTATATGCATGGAAAAAACAATGAACAATTCAAGGCAATATCTATTTAAGTTCTAAGGTGCTATAAGAATTTAGAGAGAACAGAGATTGATAAGAGCTCATGGAGTAGGTTAGTCTTGATCTGGGTCTCAGAGGATGGATAGGATTTGGATAAGGGAGAGGAAATGGTAAGTAAATAATATGAGCAAAGGACAAATGTATCTATGGGACAGTGAAGAAACCAGAATAAAAAGACCAAAGGGAACATGTTAGGAAATGGTGAGATTGGTTAGGGAAAGTAGAGTCAGATTATGGAAAGTGATAAAAGCGAGGCTGAGGAATTAATATTTGACATGGTAGGAAATAGGGAGCCAGCAAAGGATTTTTAGTAAAAGTTAACACAATGAAAATGGTGTGGAAGATTAATCAGGAAATGATAATCCAAATGGATTGCAAGAGAAAAGAAGTAAAAGGGGAATAAGAGACTGTTCCAGTAAGGCAGATGATGAGTCTAATAATAATTCACATTTGTATAGCTCCATTAGTTTTACAAGGCACTTTACATTTTTTAAAGTATTATTTGATCCTTATAATAACCTATTAGGTAAATGCTATTATTATTCCCAAATTATAGATGAGGAAACTGACGCTGAGAAAATTTATGTGACTTGCCCAGGGTCATACATACAGTATCTGAGGCATGAGTCTTCCTAACTTCAAATACTGAATGCGGTTTTCCTAAATTCAAGTATTGTGCTATATCTACCTTACCATAATGCAAATGAAAAGGGTTAGTGTCATTGTGGCAATTAAAGATCATTCAATAATAGTAAGCATTTCAAAAGTACTTTGTTATGTGAATAGATGGATTAAGTACTTAATAAGTCCTTATTTTATGCTAGTCACTGTACTAGGCATTAAATATTTGAAAATAAAGAATGGGGATATGTTGTAGAGATGGTTGAGAAGTAATATGGAGACCAGGTTCTAAGCAAGATAAGATGAAAGATTACTTATCAGAGCTGGGGGAGAAAGATAACAGGGAAAGAGGCTGGAAAGTTGGAAAATCTTAGAAAATTCTAGCTAGGAAAGAAAGGGCTCTCATCCCTCTTTGGCTTAAGAAAAGTTCATTTGGAGGGAATACTAAAATGGAAAGAAGTATTCAGCATCCAGGTCAGTCTATAAAGGGTCAGTCATTTTCATCTTGAATATTCTCAGTGACAGTGAACTCACTATATAACAGGGGTGTAGTGTAATCCATTTTCCATCATCAATAATATTAATAATGATAATGATATGTACACAATGATTTAAAATTTGTAAGCTCTTTACATATATTACCTCATTTGACATAAAAGAATGTTGAGCCAAGATTGAAGAAACAATCCCTAAATATCACTAGCTATAGTTTCAAGATCTTTTTCCCACCCCTGACCAGGATGATCCCCCCAACAATAACAAATTAATCGCTTTTGGTCTATGTTACTTTAACTATGCCAAACAGTCAGACTTTAGAATATTCATCTTCCTCTCTCCCAAAGGAAAAAAAAAAAACAACAATGGGGCAAAAATCAGTCAAAAACTATATGCAAAGTACATCCTAACGGCCCTTTGTCAAGATTCATATCTGAATACTGCTCATTTCAGAAATGAATCCCAACAGTGCCACCTATAGATAAAATAATGAATCTATTATTTTTCCTGTTCAAGAGATAAGATCCATTTCTGGTTTGTTTTTCAATTGCAAGGTACCCACTATTATTTTTAAATGAATATGTTTACCGTTTCTTTTACCCTTAAGTTCTTTTTTATAAATCATTCCTGAAACAGGAGAGTATAAGGTAAAAAGAAAAGGCAAAGAAGCATACAGCATTTACATTTCAGGCAAACTCATTTCCATAAATAAAACAAATAAGGTATAAAGTTAATCAATGTTTGTCCTTCTTAATACTGTGAGGATGGAATGTCTGACCAAAGTTAATCTATTTCAAGATAAACACGGTAAAGCAAATTGGGGATGGAACCAAATTAATCAATCTGGTGACAATTCGAAGATGCTAATGAAAACAGAAGGAACATGGAATACATCTCCTTCCAAAGTCAAAGACTTTAATAAGGATAAAACAAAGATGGTAATTTCAAATTGTTTGTGGTTTATCATTTAAGCTAAGAAGCTCATTTTACCTATGAAGTAGATAGCATTATTTCTATAGTATTCTTGTTCTCAAGGTCCACATTGAATAATTTGATTAAGTATGACTCAGTACACTTTTCCTATTCAGAGATCATTTGGTGACCTAACATGGATAAGACACACTTCTCATGGTAAATAAATTATCATCACATCTTATTCTCTTCTTAGATGCCCATGAAAAAGATAAATCAAACAGTTTCTCAGGCCAAAAGGCACATTGTGTCTACAACATACTATAATCATGCATGGAAATAGAAAAGTGATTTCCCACATGACACCAAAATATCATTGTGACTGTTTTCCTTCTTCCTCTACTCCCAAGACATATTGAAGTTATCTGCTTCTTTGCCTCAGCACAATGCTGAGTGTTATGAGAGATGCACAAAAATACATTCAATTATTGTGCTATAAAAAAATGACAAGCAAGATGATTTCAGAGAAACTTGGAAAGACTTATATGAACTGATGTAGACTGAAGTAAGCAGAATCAGATTGTTTTACACAGTAACAGCAATGTTTTTCAATGAACTGTGAAGGACTTACCCCTTCTCAGGAATAGAATGATCCAAGAAAATCCCCAAGGACTCATAATGAAAGATACTATCTACCTCCAGAGAAAGAACTAATGACATCTGAGTAAAACCCAAAGCATGCTATTTCTCTCTTTCTTTTTTTGCTTTAAGTTTTCTTCAACAAAATGACTGATGTAGAAATGTTTTACATGATTTCACATGTATAACCTATATCAGATTGCTTACCATCTCAGGGAGCAGGGAGAGGAGGGGAAGAAAGGAGGCATAGAATTTGGAACTCAAGACTTTAAAAAAGGAATGCTAAAATAGTTTTCACATGTAATTGGGAAACATAAAATATTATCAAACATAAAAGCACATTCATATTTTGAGGTATAAGGACAGAGATCATGTACTTTTAAATTGGCTCTTTTCAGAGCCAGGAATAGTTCATTGCACAAAACAGTGCCTTAAAAGCAGTTGTAGAATGGATTGGAACAATAGAAATTACACAAGAAATCTTATACAACTCCCAAATTACAACAGGCAGTAAAATTATTTGAACGGGGAATTCGAAGATTACGAACCTAGGCTTGTGCATGTGAACTTATTGTTAAAAACTAATTGTGTGTTAAGTGGCAGGAGATGAAGCTCAAGTAGAAACATGAAAACTTACTGTGAAATTTATGGTGTGCAAAGGAAAACACTGAAATATTGATATATTGACCAAGACTTAGAAGACTGGAGTTCTGGTTTCATGTCCACCATTTGCCAGTTTTATGACCTTGAACCTTCATTTTTACCTCTTTGAGCCTCAATTTCTTCCTCTGTTGATAAACTGATTGCCTTTTCTATACTTCATTTTTTTCAAATTTATATACATAAGATTCATCATTGCCTGATTAGAATATAAATTCAGAAAAATCTGATTTCAATAACACTTTAGCTATAGGAGAAGGAAGAAAACCTAAAATGTTGCTTTTGATAAACACAAGGAGTCCCTTTCTGAACAAGCAAAATACCTCCTAGAAAACTGTTTTCAAGAAGCATTGGAATTAGGGAAGAGGGAAAGAGTACTATTTGTCCAAAGTAGTCAAGAAAGTTATCTCAGCCTAATTAGAAAGGAAGATGGACATTCATGCATTTAGCAAGACTACATAAGTTTTTTGTAATGAATGTAAAATATATCTCACCTTTATGTGTGTGAATGTGGTCATACATACCTGCTTGAAGTCCTAGCCTGGCTTAGATCATCTTAATGCCCTGAAGTTATGGTTATTAAGTTAGGCATAGCTCCCCCACCCCTGACCCATATCTGAGCCATGGATATAGTACCTTACATAGTGATTTCAAAACAAATGAAAATACTTGATAATTTCATACTTTCTTTCCAAGTATAGTTATCATCTAGATTCTGAATTAATTAAAATGAACTCTGATTTTTGTCCATTAAGAAAGAAATGATCTCAAGCTGTCTGAGCATAATAGATGTGAAAGCACTTTTTATGCACATAAAAGATTTTTTATTATCACATTCTCCTACTTTTCAAAGGAATTTAACTAGTAACAACCCTTGGACAAGACAGTATCCTGGTATCACTCTTCGTCATTCAGTGTTCCACTGACTCTTGCACAGGTGGGCAAAATAGTTGCTTTTGTATTTGAATAAGAGTATTGGTATGTAAGTTTATAAGCTCATTGAATGCATCTTTAAGATAATTTCAATAACAGACAGGACAGTGAAGAAAATGTATATCACATTTTGTTCCCACATGATTTTGACTTCTTCAGCTAGGTCTTTATAGTTTGGAAATTCTTCATTCCAATACCTTGGACATTTTAAGTATTTGATATGGCAACATATGAAAAGTTTTAATTTTTTTCTTCAAAATTATATCTAGGTGATTGGGACAACAGTAGCATCTGTGATAATTCTATTTCCTTTACAATTTATTTATTGAATTTTCAAGGACACTTTGATGAACATATTTGTAGCATGAAGGCTTGTCATATGCTATTTGGTGAAATATAAACTTATGAAGTATATTTCTAGTTGATAAGTTGTATCTCAGTAGATATCGCTAAATGTTTACTTCTTGCAATAATGTACTGCAAAGCTTCTACTCATTATATGAATAATCTGATTTGATCATTAAGTAAAGGCTCTAATATTTATCTCACCTTTGTGTGTGTGAATGTGATCATACATACCTGGCTTGGATTATCTTAATGCCCTGAAGTTACGGTTATTAAGTTAAACATAGCTCTCCCACCCCTAACCCATATCTGAGCAATGGACATATTACTTAATGTAATGATCTCAAAACAAATTAAAATACCTGTAATTTCTTGTGGAAATGACCTCAGCTTAAATTGATATCACAGACCCTTCTAAACAAATTCACATGACTCAGCTATTTATTGGATATTTCTTTGTTGACATACCAGTGATGGAGTTCATGGAGATGTTACATATGGAGAGCTTTTTGACTACTTTTGGATTTTAACCATTTCATAATCTCTATCTAAAGGTAACTTCAAGCAGTATATACCATTCTCCTTTACTAATTTAAAGTGATGTCTATTTGTTTCAGAAGAATTTCTGCAAGTTTTTAACCTACTTCCACATGTTCTAAGAATAGTTATCAATGTTCCTTCTCACTTTTGACAAGAAGGACTTAAACTTTCTCTGGCTGCCATAGGGAAATGGGCCCAGTGTTTAATTAAGATTCTATGGGAGTGGGGTAGCTAGATGGTGCAGTGAATAAAGCACCAGCCTTGAATTCAGGAGGACCTGAGTTCAAATCCAACCTCCGACACTTGACACGTGCTAGCTGTATGACTCTGGGCAAGTCACTTAACCCCAACTGCCTTACAAAAAAAAAAAGATTCTATGGGGGTTTGCTAGAATACTTGCTGAAATCATTTTTTGTCCATTTTACAGTTCCAAAAGTGCAGGTTCAGAATGGTATTGGGTATGTTAATTTGACTTACTATTATTATATTTATAGACATAAACAAAATGAAAGACTATGTACACAGTTTTATGATTTGCTCAATTATATATGACCATTAAAGCCCTAAAACTTTCTAATTTCAAATATACTTAGGCTAAGAATACCTTTTGGATGAGTACATGTTTTCCCTGTGACCTGAGGTCTAGAAATAAAAGTTTCAAAGCCCAAAACACCTACATTCAAAAATAAAAGTATTTAAAGATAAAAGAAATCCAAATTAACTAGTTTTCATTCCATTTCATAATATAAAAACAAGTTATATGGCATGGATGAATTTATGTGCATGATATTATTCTTTCAATTTATAATTTAAAGTGAAAGAGCACATTTTGGGGACAGCTAGGTGATGCAGTGGATAAAGCACTGGTCCTGGATTCAGGAGGACCTGAGTTCAAATCTGGCTTCAGACACCTCACACTTACTAGCTGTATTACCTTTGGCAAGTCCATTAACCCTCATTGGCCCCACCAAAAAAAAAAAAACCCAGAAAGAAAGAAAGAACACATTTTTCAGAGTTCTGCCAATAAATCCCTAAAAGCCTTTGTCTTCCAAATTGGTCTGAAACTGGTCTGAATCCTAATAAAATCTAAGGGTGGGCTTGAAAGTTCACCATTATCCCTTTTCTTTACTATTTGTGGATGAAAATTAGCATTATAAATCAAAAGCAAGGAGTCTCATATCTATAAAATAAAGAGTTTGAACAAGAGGAGCACTAAATTCCCTTTTAACTCTATATCCTATGATCCTTTGGTTATACCCAGTATTGTGCCATCTATATGTATGATGCCCACAAAACAGTAGAAGTGTATTTGATATAGGAGGGAGCAAAAGGGCATTGACAAATGCTTTTACAAGTAGTTGGAAATACCCAGAGCATGAGTGGTTTGCTCTGTCAATTTTTCAGAGCTTTGACTTTCTGTCCTCTTTCTCCATGGGGATTGCCTGAATTCTGCCATTTCATGTCCCTCTAACTTAATTTACATTTTTAACTTAAAGGTTCGCTCTTTGGGACTGAAATATTTTGTTTGAAAGTAATGGACCATGTATATTGACAGTACCCTCACGATGCAGAGAGATCAAGGGGCATCTCTATTTCTCCATATTTCCTCAGGGCCCTTAGCACCCACTTCTGTCGATGTCTGTAAGCAGTCTTCCTCTCTTCATTTGGAACTTGCAACAAGGAGATGGGCTGGAGCGGAACTTTCTCTTTAATGGGATTTTAATGTGATAGTCAGTGAACTAATCTTGTTTAGATATCATATGAAGCCATGTAATCTCTTTCTGGGCACTTTCATTTCCTAAAGACTAGGTCCAAGTATGTAATTCACTTTCAGCAGAGGAATAGCTTTAATAAAATCACTACAAAAGGTCAAGTGAATGGACAGACACCTGCCCCTTCTCAACCTTAGATTTATCTCCAATGACTTTAGTCAATGACAGCAAAGTACTAGCCAGAGAATAAAACTAGAATTTTATATCTTTTTTAAATAAAGCTCTGATGTGAACTTTATTTCTTGTTATTTGTTTCTTTCCATTTCTGTTCAGAAATAAAGCTCCCATCACATACATGGACTGCAGTTTTCTTTTCAAATAGACTTTAATTCTCTCACTTTGATCAGATGCCACCAAGTAAGGACTTGCTAACCACCCAATCAATACTAATATGCTGGGGTTGGCTCTATCCCAGTTAGAGAATTCCACTACAATCTTTCTTCTTATGGAATTTCAGAGATTTTTCCAATAATGAGTATATTCCCAAGAATTAAACCGGCTAATAGAAAGACAGACTTAGACTGACACCTCCACTGTGTGATTTGAGGAGTGCTATAAAAATCCCACCTTCCTTAACACTTTTCTCCTCATTCTTCTCACATGTTACACACACAAAACACATACACACAATATTTTCAACTGCTTTAGGTAAAGAAATTGGATGTTTCTCTTAAAATACAAGTATTTTTCAAGGAATGGAAGCACATTAAATCATTATCAATGATAAATACCTTTCCTCAACCTGACTTACCAAAAGGCCCTAAGCTATAGAATAAATAAGTTTGTATGGGAAAAAAAAAAGAGTCTGGAAACTTTGAAAGCATGGAGAACTTCTAGAGGTGCTCACCACCACTGGGGAGAATGCTGAACAGCCAATGGGTGACATAAAGGACCTGGGAATATGGGAGTGGAATGGATACAGAGAGAGGCAAGACTAGGAGTAAAAAGTCTTACAGAAAGTTGGTATAAAAAAAGAAAGTTGGTATATCTATTTATTACATTATTACATGTCTTCATTCTTTATTTATTCATACCTACAAAAGAAATGATAATAACATATACCCAAAATATACAGTCAACATATCAGGAAAATAATATAAAGGAAGATAAAAGATATTAGAAAACAAATTTCACCTACTTGTCAATTCCATCTAAGGAGGGTTCTGTTAAAGAGAGGTCACTTTTGAAGATAAGTGCTCCTTTGTTGTCTAATATTTTAAGTGACTACTTTCAAATGTGGGTTCATTAAACCACTAAGAAATGAGCAAGGAGAAGCAAGAAGAGCATTTAAGGTCCAGAAATACAAGAAGACTATGTGGGTGTGTGGATCCAAATGGTGAAGCAATCAAGCATTGTCTAAAGTCAGGTGAGAATCCAAGCAAGCAGATATCAAAATGAATTTAAGCACTTACAACTGGTATATTTTTTAATTTGACCAGCTTTGTGTTTATTATTTTTAGCCCTGACTTTTGGGGTTAACCTACAATTTCCTTAATATTCTATAGACATTACAGTTATGCCTAGCTCTTGGTTCCTAATAGTATTTCTTTCACTGGAATCCCCTGGTCACGTATTAGTAGGTGTACTTGTGTATCCTAGCTGGCCAATGATCCAGGCTGATGGGACAAAAGTCATTGAATTGTCCTAGGATCATAGGATTTGGAACTATCAGAAACCTTAGAAGTAATATAATCCAGTGCTCTGATTTTCTAGGAGACAAATAAATGAAGGCCCAGAGAGGCTAAATAATATGTCCGTGGTTATAGGACGTTTAAGTGTCAGAGCCAGGATTATTAACTCATAGTGTTCACTGAATTGATCAACTTTAGTATATAACTTTATTACCCTTGGTTTTGTTTTATAGACTATGTCTTTCAGCCATTCTATTAAGACATGGCAGTGTTTTCTTTTAAAGCTCTTCTCTATTTCTTCATCCCTTAATATTTGTCAAGCAAAGCAAAGCAAGGCTCTCTGAACTTTTTTTAGAGATGTAATGATAGAGGACACTCTAGAATGAAAATTGTGGAATGGTTCGATCCCACTTCCCTGCTGGATTGTGATCATTGATATCTATTTGCTCTCCCCACACACATACACCCCATCCCACCCCATGCCACTAAAAAAGAGTCCTCATTCAAGGGCCTGTTGTTTCTAGCCAAAGGGATGATTGAATATCATGAGTATGTAAATCAATACATACAGATGTAAAAAGTATTGTGATACATGTTCCAGAGATAATTTGCAATTGAAAATCCATTAACAATGTGAAGGAGTATGAATAATGCTGGAGCGGCTGGCCAGGTTTGCCAAAAATAAGAATGTGTAATACATTCTGAAAATGAAACAAAAGTCTTGCTGCAAAGGTGGCAGTTTTTCCCCTTCTAATAGAAGCTGAAGATCATTTCTAATGTGCAGTCCCCATCTGTTGACTCAGATATGTAACAAGATGTATGAAAAGTGGAGAACCAAAGTGTTTGGCATAACAGCAGCAACATTGATGCGGGGGTTTTTTTGGGGGGTGGGGTGGGGTGGAGGAGTGCAAATGTGCAGTCTACGAATAAACACTGGGTGCATTTCAAAGACAATTTCAACCAGAACTTGAGAGTGAGGGGAAACTTGAATAGAATTGCTAACCTTGCAAAACATGAGCTAGGCAAATGGAATGGACAAGAATAATAGTGTCCCATTACTGGGATTAAAATTCATTCAGAAATATGTCGAGTTGAAATTTGTTTTCCATCCAAAGTGCCTTGTATAATTAGATTGAGTGCGTGTTTTCCATGTCTCTAAGTGTGATTGTTCTCCAATGATTCTGTGCATAGAAAGAAATAAACTGGCTACAAAGGCAATGTCCTACCTTTATGAAGTAACATTCACATTGACCAACCCATCTGATGAATCTGACTACATTTTAAGCCTCTGATGTTGCATGCTTATTTAGCTAAAATTACTATACTATGACTATTCATCCTCTTACTTTCCACCTTAATAATTGTTTGTGATTTGATTGATTTCTCCCCAGGCTGGTAGGGATTTCTTATAAGTGATTGCCTATGTATGCCTCATTAAATATTTTCACTGAAAACAGTTTTGGAGTTGAGATGATGTTTTTATTAAAGTAACCAAACAAAAATCTGAATTTGTAGGAGGCAAGAGTGTTTTTTCACCCTCTCGCACATTAAAAATAGGAGATCCAGTTTCCTCCAAACTTTGAACATGAATTCATTTGAAAACTAACAATGTTATCAAATATAAATAAATAATGATAACAAAGAGATGCTTATTTAGGATCATGGAACACATGAAAGTCCAAATTATAGTATTAGTTATTACAAAAACTAAGGAAAAGATATTGTGTATTATTGAAATTAGAATAAGTGCTCAATTTATTAACCAGAATACCCAGTGAATAAGGATTTCTAGTTCGTTTAATTTTCTGTTACAAAAAGTTACCCAGAAAATCCTGTTTTACCATTTATTCCTGAGTGTCTTTCTGTACTTTAATAGCCCCTCTTTCAAGGCAGTAGTGGTAAGAACAAAGGGATTTATGATCATAAGTTATGAGTACCACCCCAGGTCTAAGACTTACTATCAGTGTGACCATGGAAAAGTTATTGAACCTTTCTTATTCTCAGTTTCCCTACATGTAAAATATGTAGTGTTTATAGTAATTATTTTGCAGAATTGCTATAAGGAAAGTATTTTTAAACTACAAATGTTATATGCATTTCAGTTATGATTGTAACCTCCTGATAGTACACATAATATGCAGATGATTTTTTTCTTTAAAATTTCATTTTAAAATGCCTTAGGGTCATCATTCTAAACATCTCCTCTCAATGTCCAGAGGTGTAATTATCATACAAGATGGGACTGAATTTGAGCAGAACAAAGGAAATTCTCAAAAATGATTTGGACTTTTCTCAGTGTATTTGAACCAAATAGCAAAGATAAAAGATTGTATACTTGGAAACTAAGGACTTGGATTCCATTCCCATCTCTATAACAGACCAGTTGTGTAACTGGATAAATAACTATACATCTCTTGGTCTTTTCAGTTTCTTTCTGTCTCCATTTGTATGTGTTTTCAAAACTTGGACCCTCATTTCCTACAATTTGTGTTCTTCTCAAAGTGGAGCACAACTTTTTAAAATATCTAGTTAAGAAATCTGATTACTAAAAAAAAAATCTAAAAAAAAAGAAATCTGATTACTTGTATTTTGGTTAACTGACACTTAAGTTCATCCTAGGTTCATGTATGTACCCTGCAAAACCCTTAAGACAGAATAAAAGATTTACAATACAGTTTTACTGCCTAAAACGGAGACTCTAGATAAATAAAATAATTTCCCTTGGCCAGTGCAATTACCTCTCATTAGGTAGCACTATGTTAAAATACAGAAATTTCTGCTTCTGGCACTAATGTAATTGTGAGTTTAAAAAAAAAATCACACCAAGGTTTCTTTTTTAATCCCTCCAGCTAGAAGGAAAATGGATTGTTCTCTTAGAATGGGGAATTGCTGGGGAACCACAAGAAAATTGAAGGAGAGTGGGAGAAATTAAATTATAAGTGCACCATATGATTTATCCAGGATAAGTTTTGGATTGGGCACCCAACAGCAAATGAGAAGCTGAAGACAGAAAAGATGGAATGGAATAGAGTGCCAAGAAGAAGTAGTCATCTCCTCTCAGCAGACAGAGGCAGCTCCTGAAAGGAATGAAATTCCCACAAAATGCAACTTGGACTAAGCAGTTAGTCAAGCCCCAAGGGACTACTCAACACCTCTATTAGAATAGACTGGCTCTTGCTGCTGCCCTTTTGGGTGGGACCTGAGGCTTTTTTGAATACAGAAGAATTCTGACTAGGGACAGGAAAATGAGGTAAACTGTCATGCCACTTCTTTTCAGAAGAGTCCAAATCCGGGGGCAGCTAAGTGGTGCAGTGGATAAAACACCAGCCCTGGATTCAGGAGAACCTGAGTTCAAATCCTGCCTCAGACACTTGACATTTACTAGCTGTGTGACCCTGGGCAAGTCACTTAACTCCCACTGCCCCTCAAAATAAAAGAGTCCATATCCATCCTGCTCCCTTCCTGTACCATTGCTGAGAAACAGTGTGCCCTTACTCCTCACCTCTTCTCATCTGCACTCCTAGAATCCTTCATGACCCACTCCTTCCATGAGACTTTTGCTAACTATAGTGGCCCAAACTGCTCTAAACTCCTGCTGTGCAGTTTAGAACATTGCTCTCTAATTATTTCAATTCTATTAATCTTATCATTAGGTCAGATCATAAGCCCTGTGTACTTACCCACAGTGCATAACATAGAGCTGAATAAATATTGTTGCTCAGTCATTTCATTCATGACCCCATTTGGGGTCTTCTTGACAAAGATATTAGAGAGGGGCAGAGTCAAGAAGGCAGTAACCTCTCAGAGCTTCCCACACAATCATATCTGAAACCTCCAAATAATGCCATAAGACAATTCCTGGAGCAACAGAACCCACAAAAAACAGGATGAAATCATTTTCCAGCCAAAGATGGCTTAGAAGGTCAGCAGAAAAGGTCTGTTGTACGAGCATGAGAGTGAAGAACAGTCCTGTAGTCTGCAGGCTGGCCATGCCAGAGAAAGAGACCCCTGGAGCCTCTGAATCAGCTACTGCAGTGGCTTCTTCTGGAACTAAGCTCACAGTCTTGTGTGAGGGTTGAGCAGTTGGCCAGGGGGAGATTACAGGGGTCTCTGCTGGTGCTGAGGTGGAACTAGGTTGTTTTGCCTGTGCTGGGAATCAAGAAGCAGTCTTAAGTGGCAGGAGGAGGAAGGGTGCAGGCTCACTGGAGCTAGCAACCATAGTGTAACAAAATTTTGTTTCTGGGTTAAAGAGCAAGCAAACCTGGGGCTATCTATAGACCAGAGCATATAGTCCAGGTGAGTGGAGAACCTGCCTCTCCTTAAATCGTACCACCTGGGACCCCCTGAAGCTTTGGACAGTGCATGCTGGAAGCAGTACCCCATTTTAAAAAGGATTTAAAAGACAAAGATGCTAGAGTGGTTTGCCATTTCTTCCACCAGCTCATTTTACAGATAAGGAACTGGGGCAGAAAAAAGTTAAGTGACTTGCCCAGGGTCACACAGATAGTAACTGTCTGAGGTAAGTTTTCAACTCATTAAGATAAATCTTCCTGATTCCAAGCCCATTTTTCTACCAACTGTGCCACCTAGCTACCCTCATAACAGGACACATAATAGGTATTTAATAGACTTTTCAATTAAGTGATTGCTCATTCTGCCTATGGAAACAACATTTTTCTTCTCATTTGCATGTTTTTTTTCCTAACAGCAAACTTGGGTTACGAGTATATGCTAATGGTTCAATCAAACAATTTTTAAAGTGATCTATTTAGATAAAGATATCATTGATGGAGAAGAGCAGTTAGGTGGCACAGTGGATAGAATGTCAGGTCTAGAGTCAGGAAGAATCATTTTTCTAAATTCAAATCTGGCCTCAGACAGGACCTAGCTGCATGACCCTGGGGCAAGTCACTTAACCATGTTTGTTTCAGTTTTTACATCTGTAAATTGAGCTGGAGAAGGAAATGGCAAACCACTCTAGTATCTGCCAAGAAAACCCCAAATGGGATCACGAAAGTTCAGATGCTGGATACAACTGAAAACAACTAAAAAAAAAACTAAAAAAAAAACAACAATCATTGAAGGAGAAGTACAGTGAAATATAAAGAATAATGGATTTAGACTCAGAGGACCTAGATTCAAATCACATCTTTTTCTCTGTGACTTTTCCCTATACCCCTCAGGCCTCAGTTTCTTTATCTGTAAAATTAAGGGGCTGAATTACAACAGTAGTATCAAACTCAAATAGATATGACCTTAGAAAAGCACATTGACTTAGAAAACCACAAATCAACATTATTTATGTTGTATTACATTTTTATCTATTTTGTTAAACATTTCTCAATTGCATTTTAATCTGATTTCTGGCCTCACTAGGGAGTTTTGCTGGTAGCTTTTTGGAAGTGGACTTTGAGTTTGATGCCTCCACACTAGATGACATTCTAAGTTCCCTTCCATTTCTAAATCTATGATCCTATGACTCCTTTCCTTTTCACCTATGTGAGAACTTAGGGTAGTGATAGGATCTGTGTGCTTTATTAAGAAATTTGTGCTCCTGCCCCATACCACAGCTTCTAGGATCACTGCTGAAGAGCATATGAATAAAAAAGAGTTCCCAATATGCAAGCATGCTTGAGTGCTCTTTTCATTTTCAGAAGCAAAAACCCTCCTGGGACATTTACCATCTGAACCTGTGGCAAGTGATTTTCACAGCCTTTATCATATCACCTTCCAGTCTTTCTCTAGCATGCGGTCTATTATATAAAAATGATAAAATGTATTTCATAGCATGGGTAAACAAACAAATATATATATATATATATATATACATATAGAGAGATAGAGATGATAGAGATAGAGATATTCTAATAGAGCAAAGATACAATGCTTTCTCCACTCTCCCCCAGAAAAGTTAACTGAGAATGCTAAATGACCATGTGGGACTACCAGCAAATGTAGTCATTATGATGATATGTCCAAAAATTTAGCTTCCTTATTCCAGGAAAATATATTTTGTGGTGATCATTTTCCTAGATAAAATGAATACCAAAGTTCGAAAGCATTATTATCTCCATTTCTCCTAAGTTTTTATGATAAGGGATAGAAGTGGAAGCTTAAATTCACATATTCTTCTTCTATGAAACAAAGTTATTTTCAACAATAATCAAAAATAATTTGCAAACTTCTTACCCCATTCACCATGGATATAGTTAATGGCCCACAATCAGTATGAAATTTGCTTTTAGAAGTAACATTAGATCACCCAGAGGCCACTTTTTCTTGGTCCAATTGCATACTATTTTGAGTTATTTACTTTGCGAATTATGGCCCAATTTTCCACTATAGCTAATGTGTTTAAGATATCCAAGAGTAAATAACAAGAGAGTAATGATATTTATACAATAAAACCATTTTTGGACACCCATACCTAAGGAGATGTAACCCCTTAAAAGCTCAAGGGACAATATCAATCTTCTCAAAATATCAGGAGGGGGACATACTTAAGTCCAAACTTATATCCCAATGATAAAGATAGATGATGATAGATAGATAGATAGATAGATAGATAGATAGATAGATAGATAGATAGATAGATAGATGATAGATGGGCGGGTGGGTAGATGGATGGATGGATGGATGGATGGATGGATGGATGGATGGATGGATGGATGGATAGGATTCACTGTCTTGTCCTAATAGTGATCTAGGGAAGCTTCTTGAGACAGGCTTAAGACCTGCTGACATCTCTCAAGCCAGACTGGTGATCTGCTAAAGTCTCTTGCCTCAGCGATCAGGCTCATCAGCATTCTGGTGGACTTCTAATGTCAAAGACATTGTGTCAGCCTCCCTAATAATACAACTTCTTACCTGTCTCCTCTTATGCTATCACTAACACTCTCATTCTTAAACCTATCGTTTCCCAAGAGATTACCTACCAGTCAGAAATACAGCCTCCTGGAGGCAGCTAGGTGACCAAGTGGATAAAGCTCTGGGCCTGGATTCAGGAGGACCTGAGTTCAAATCTGGCCTCAGACACTTGACACTTAACCCTCATTGCTTTACCTAAATAAATAAATAGATAGATAGATAAATAAATAAAATTTTTTTTAATTTAACAAAAAAGAAAAGAAATACAGCCTCCTAAGAAATTTTCACAGAAGTTCTCTTAGATAATTTCCCCAATAGTTATACTCCCTGGGCCAAGGAGATTATGTGGACTTAAGTGCTAGGGACTTTATTTCTTGGCCACATTGCACATAGAATTTATGTTTTCAGTAGTGGGAAGAACATATTACTGAGTCATCACAACCACCAGGGATGACTGTCATTAGAGATGAAGCTCTTAGTTGTGGCATAGAAATTTTCTTTCTATGAAGCCGACTCATGTTAGCTGCACCTACAGTCTTGACCTGATCAACACATCTGACTAAGCAATATTCTTAGAAGTCATATTACTTTCCCCCTTCCTTGCCATACTTTTTTTTGTTTGTTTTGTTTATTTTGTTTTGTTTTGTGTTGTTGTTTTTTGGGGGTTTTTTGCAGGGCAATGAGGGTTAAGTGACTTGCTCAGTGTCACACAGCTAGTAAGTCTCAATTGTCTGAGACTGGATTTGAACTCAGGTCCTCCTGAATCCAAGGCCAGTGCTTTATCCACTGTGCCACCTAGCTGCCCCACCATACTTTTTTATTTCTTAAGGTTTTTCCCTTTTGTTCTGATTCTTCTTTTACAACATGACTAATGTGGAAATATTTTTAACATGATTATACACACACACATATAAGCATCATATCAGATTGGTTGCTATCTTGTGGAGGGAGAAGAAATGGAAAGAGGGAGAAAAATTTTGAACTCAAAATCTTATAAAAAGAATTATTGATAACTATCTTTACATAGAACTGAAAAAAAATACTATTAAGATTTAAGAAAAAAAGGAAAAAAGAAAACATATGGGCTATAATCAAGGCTAGATTTGGAAAAAAGGTATAATTAATATACAAAGTTGTTTGTTTCATGATGAAGAACTAAAGAATGTGTCAAAATCTTCTGAAATTAATGTAAAATTGTGTAAAAATAGTGACTAAAGTTAAAGGAAGTCATACTGCATATTAAAAGATTTTTAAAGAGATAAAAATTTTCAGATGTATGTCAATAAATTTATTTTACTTTCCCACAATTTATTTGCACACCACTGTTATCAGGAACATAACAAATGTATAACCAGATACAGAAAAGAAAACTCTTTTTTGCCATCTCTTGGGTTAGGGATAAGGATACTATGAGGTCCTATGAAAACATTTAAAGCATCATCTTCAGCCTCCAAGTCAGACAGTAATACTGCATAAGGGCTACATAACTTAGAGTGATGATAACATTTTTACTCATAGTGAAAAGCCATTACATAATAGTGTATGGGTGTGTGAGAGAGACAAAGGGGGTAGGAGAGAGAGAGAGAGAGAGAGGGAGGGAGAGAGAGGGAGAGAGAGAGATTGAGAGAGAGAGAGAGAGAGAGAGAGAGAGAGAGAGAGAGAGAAGGAAAGGGAGACAAAACAGACATGGAAACAGTTAGGGACAGAAACAGAGGACAAATAAAGTGTCAGAAAGATAGAGGGGAAGACAGAGACAGAGAAAAACAGAGAGAAATAGACAAAGATTTATTGTCAACTGATTCATATATTGTTCTTTAAAGTTCATATTCATGCAAGACAAAAATTGCATGTAGTCACAATTGCCCTTGAAAATTATAAATTTCAGGCTCCTAAGCACAGCACAGCAGTGAGCCCTGACAGCCTCTAGTGCAGTGCAGCTATGAAGCCTCATGCCTTTGGCACAAGAAGCTTGGGGAAATGCCCTGTCCACCCCAGAATCAGAACCCAACTTTAATATAAAATATAAAGTCATGAAGCAGGATGGTAAAATAAGCAAAAAGAAAATGTGCGCACACACACACACACAAAAGAACCTGACCTTGAAAGTTACTATGTATATAGGGAAGATCAAAACACAAACTCAGACTAGGACAACGATGTGCAAATGGCCACAGGCAAAATCTCAAAGAAATGTATAACTTAGTCTCAGGTCCAAAAAGAACACCAGTAGAAGCTCAAAAAGGAATTTTTAAATTAAATAAGGGAAGTAGAAGAAAAATGGGAAAAGAAATGAAAGTGATGCAAGAGAATCATGAAAAGAGTCAACAGCTTGGTAAAGGAAGCAAAAAAATGGAAAATTCTAGATTTTACTTCTAGGTATCTATATTCCATCCATGTATCTGCATGGATCATCTTGCCATCTGCCTTGTTACTAACTTCTTTTACCCCTTGGAAGTTGATCTTCAAGATCAAAACATGAAAAATCATGCCCCCAGTCCCTGAGGCAGTTAAGCTATACAGCTTTGGAACTTGTGTCTTAGGAATAAATCATCTTTACTAGTGAGTGAAAATTCACCTAGGCTGTTGTATAAACCAATATCATATCCATCAAGCCATTGGTGTTATATTGCCATCTGCTACCACACACCTCACCACCATGACCACTTGCTCCCTCCTGCACTGAGCACAAAACTCTCTTACCATTGCTTCTGGAAAAGAACTAAACTGCCCTTTGAATCAAGACATCATTTCTATGATATCCCAGATGAAAACTCCCTTCCCTTGCTGCCATTAAATATAGATAGACAGATGATAGGTAGATAGGTACACACATACAAACATATGTATGTATTTATTACACATATACATGTGTATGTGTGTGTATAAATTTACTTGAGGCAGGGACTGCGTCACTTTTGCATTTGCTTTCCCAGTACTTAGCACAGTTCCTAGATCATAGTAATTCCTTAATAAATGTTTTTTCACTCATTCATTCACCCATTGCCCAAAACATATAGTACAGTATATTTGAACAGTTGTAACTTGAAAAGTATCTCTTTCTCAAATAATAAAAAAAGAGGGGGCAGCTAGGTGGTGCAGTGGATAGAGCACTGGCCCTGGAGTCAGGAGTTTCTGAGTTCAAATCCGGCCTCAGACACTTAACCCTTACTAGCTGTATGACCCTGGGAAAGTCGCTTAACCCCAATTGCCTCACTTAAAAAAAAAAAAAAGAACAAGAAAAAGAAAAGTATCTCTTTAAAATTAGCTAGTCTGTATCAGAGAGCTAGGGTGTTTGTAATGTTTACTAAAGAACCAATTGAATATAAATTTCATTTTACACACACACACACCAATGATATTGAACAAGAAAGAAAGCAACCAGACTTCCACTAAAAGTGAAGGAAACAAAAACATCTTAAAATTTAGCAGTCAAGAAAGCTGACTGGGGGCAAGGGAAATAGTCGTAAATGTATTCTACAAATAGCTATGTTTTTATTAGGGTTTGATCACATCAAAGTATAACTGTTACTTCTTCTTGCCTTACCATGAGACAACAATGGAAATGAGAAACTCAAAGAGAATACAGCTGGTGCCTTCTAAGAGCTGAGCAGAAATGCTAGGAGACCCAACTAATACTGTCCCTTTCCTTGGCTTTACTGGTCTAAAGAAAATGAATAGACCATCTGTTGGAACTATGAAGAGGAAAATCTAGAATCACTCAGCTCAGGCCAGATGTTCACCCTCTTAAGATGTCTGCTTTGAAAGCAAATAAAAATGAAGGTGACAGGCCCTTATCTTTCAGACAATCAAAAACAAAATTATTAGAGATCAAAAAGACTTAGGCTCTAATTGAAGCTCTGTCATTTACAAATTGTGTAAGCCTTGGAAAGTCACTTTAATCTCTCTGAGACCTCAATATCTTCATCTATTGAACAAGAAGGTGGGAAAAAGTCATCTCTGAGGTCTCTTTTAGTCTTAATATCCTATGATGCTATGAAAATTAAACCAATTGCATGAAGAAGGGGCCTGTTATTTAGCCCCAGAGCAAACATGCCTGACTATTTTGATTCTCCCTCTCTCTAACCATTAGTTTGAAGATTCTAGAGAGAGTCCAGGCATGAATAAGGTGATAGTTCCTGAAATAGTTCCTGAAATGGTAGTGCCATAGAGGGAAGGACCAATCAAGACAGAAGGATCTATCACTTGCTGGGCTTTCTCCATTCTAACCCTTCTCCTTGCCTATTCCAGTGCCCCCAAGTGAGTTCCCTGCCTCCCCACCCCAATCCCTTCTATGCGTTTTCTTCTGTCATTAGAATGCAAGCTCCTTGAAAATAGGGACTGTCTTCCTTGTTTGTATTTATATTCTTGGCTAGCTTTTTAAAGTTGATTGTCCTTATTTCTTTTCCTTTTTAAGTTAAAAAACCCTGATTCTTTTTTTTTTCTTTTTTGCAGGGTAATGAGGGTTAAGTGGCCTGCCCAGATTCACACAGCTAGTAAGTGTCAAGTGCTTGAGATCAGATTTGAACTCAGGTCCTCCTGAATCCAGGTTGGTGCTCTACCACTGTGCCACCTAGCTGCCCGCAAAACCCTCATTCTTTAAATTAGTTTTCTTAGGTTGTATTTTTCAACTCTTCCTTGTGAAAGGAAGATGATTTAAGCCCTAAGAGAATGAGAAAAACCTTATCCTTAGCTTCTCAAATCATTATCTAATGACTTCCTCTTTGGAGTCACTATTATAATTATAATAATGATGATTATAACAGTAATAATAGTGAACATTTATATAGTACTTACTATGTACTAGGCATTGTGCTAAGCTCTTTAAAAATATTATCTCATTTGAATCTCACAACAACAACATAAGGTAAATGCTATTAGTTCCCTGCTTTAGAGATGAGGAAACTGAGGCAAACAGACGTTAAGTAACATGCCCTGGGTCACATAGCTAGTAAGTGTCTGAAGCCGCTTTTAAATTCAGGTCTTCCTAAGCACATGCCCATTACACTATCCACTGCGCCACCTAGCTTCCACTATTATAGTTTCTATTGTTTTCAGTACCCATAAAAATAAGCATATTCTAAGGGAAATGCTTTCTTTTTAAAATCTTGTGTTAAGTAAATCTCCACAAAATCCTTCTCTGATGTCTTATTGTTCCATGGAAGTGACCCTTGATTCTCAAAGGCAATGGCAATGGAATGCAAGCTCTAGCAGGTTCTACCATGCTGGAAAGCCTCTGAATATGACCTTGGAACAGACTGAAAACCATTGCTGAAGTTGGTTTTGGCCATGCCAATGGATAAAACAAAGTAAAATAAAAATAGCCTTCAGTCCGATGCCCTTTTGACTTCTGCAGTGAAAATTACAGAAGAGCAGGAAGTAAAGGATGCTATGAATTATACAGTTCTTAGTCCATCAACAACTTCACTTTTACTGAATGTGAGTTCTTTATTCATTCAACGATCAGAGTAGGCATCCTGCTAAGAGAAGCTGAATCATCAGTCTTAACATTCTTGCTATAAACAAACCCAGAAGATAGAATAAAGTTGCACATTATAAAGAAAAAAATTAATTAGACTTAAGAACTCTGATCAAGGAATATAACCAGTCACAATTCCAGAGGACTGATGCCAAAGGAGGCTACCCCCTCTCCAAAGAGAGAGAGAGAGAGAGAGAGAGAGAGAGAGAGAGAGAAAGTAATTAATACCAAGATTCAGACATGCATTTTGGACAGGAGTAACATGGGAATTTGTTTGGCTTTTCTGTGCATATTTGTTATAAGGGCTTTGTTTTTCCTTTTACACACATCTCTGAGGATGGGTAGGAAATAAGGAGGGGTGAGAAGAGGAAAGCAAAAAGCAGAGGGTCAGACATCTTTTTAATGAGCAGTAGATAAGAAGGAAAAACATATAGGAGCACAGATAAGCAGTACAGCTTTGAAAGCTACAAGTTGAACTTATATATATCTATATATCTATATATACATATATATACATAATACATGTACACATATATACATTCACAAATATGTGTGTATATACACATATAAATATATACATGAATTTTATATACATATATATTTATATATAAATGAATTATGTATGGCTTATTTTTAAAATATACATGAATGTGTTTTAAAGTAAGCTATACATAATAGAGATCTTCATTTTTATGGACATTCCAATTTTTCAATTCTATCATGTGTGTGTAAATGTCCATTTCATTTGTCAATTTGAGAATTTTTTAAAATGATGGCAAGAAAGAAATTGCAGCTAAATGGTAGGCTACAATATATTAACTACATGGAACTCTGAAGGAATACAGCAGTAAGGGATATCATCAAGGAACTCTGTGGTGTCAAGAGAAACGGAACTGTCATAAGGCAAGAGCAAAGTATAACAGGAAGATATCTGGAGTGCTTTATTGGTATTTTTGCTATGTCAAGAAAAATCAAGAAAGGCTTCTAGCCCACTGAGTAGACTCCCCTTTTAGGGGAACACAGACAAGAGTTGCACAGGATGGCATATTATGGATGGGTCACAATCTGCATTGTCTTTCCATTCCAAAACCTCCTCTCTTCCTAACTTCCCTATTGCCATCAAGGACACCAGCTTCCTTCCAAATACCCAGGCTTGCAATCTAGGTTTCACCCTCAACTCCTGTACTCCCTCTCATCCCCTGTATCCAATCTATTGCCAAGGCCTGTTGATTTTGCCTTTGTAAAATCTCCCGTATTCTTCCCCTTCTCTCCTCTGGCACTGCCACCAGCTAGGTATAGATCCTCATTCCCTCATACCTGGCCGATTTCAATAACCTGCTGGTTGGCCTCATTGCCACATCTTTCCCCTCTGCAGTCCATCTTCTACTCAGCTGCCAAAGGGATCTTAGTAAAGCACAAGCCTGAAAATGTCACAGACACCCCTAATTCTCTATTACCTCTGGGATCAAATATAAAAACCTTGTTTTGACTTTTAAAGCCCTTCCCAAACTGGCCCCTTCCTAGCTTTTAGTCTTCTTATATTTTCTTTTCCTCCATGTACTCTACAAACCAACAATATTCACCTACTCTCTGCTATTCCCATACCACACTGTCTCTCAACTTTCTGCATTTTCACTGGCTGGCCTGCATTTCGGGAATGCTTTCCCTGCTCAGCTCTGCCTCCTGGCTTTCTTCAAGTCCCAGCTAAAATCCCACCCCCAATAGGAAGCCTTCCCCCTTCCTTCTTAATTTTAGTGCCTTCCTTCTTCTGATTATCTCCAATTTCTCCTGTATGTATAAAGCCTGTAAATACATTGTTATTTTCATATTCTTTCCCCTATTAGACTGTGAGCAATTTGTGAGCACAGATTGTCTTCTGCATTTCTTTGTCTCTCCAGCATGTAGCATAGTGTCTGGCATAAAGTAGGTGCATAATAAATATTTATCGACTGGCTGACTGCATTGTTAGAGGAAACTCCCAAATTAATGAGATCACGTATTCACTTGAGTATTTCAGAGCATTAATTAAAAATGAAGCTATGATTTACTGAACTGGAGAAAGCCACTGGATAAAGCACTGGCCCTGGATTCAGGAGGACCTGAGTTCAAATCCAGCCTCAGACACGTGACACTTACTAGCTGTGTGACCCTGGGCAAGTCACTGAACCCCCAATGCCTGCCAAAAAAACAAAACCCTCATTGCCCCACAAAAACAAAAACAAGAACTAAAAAACAAAAACCAGAAAGCCACAACTATCAAATTATATTGTTTTTTACTCATGGCAAATAATTAACCTCCATGTTGCTAAAGGGCACTAAAAGAGAAGAAAGAAAAAAAGAAACCAGGCTCCTCAGACATTCAGCACTTTTACAATATTGAGAATGAACTTCTCAGGGCTTTCACTCCAGGTTTATGCTCTCTTCTGAAGGAAGCCATGAGAGGGAGAGCCATGAGAGGGCTTTTAGTACTCATAAGTAGTGCCTTTTCTGACTGGATGGCTGGAACCTATTTGGGAGAGGATGGAGAAAAGGAAATGGAAGTGGACAGCTCTGAGCAAAACTGGGAAGCAAGCAAAATGTGTTTTCAGTGACCTCTTATCCCTCTCATCACCTTTATCCAATCCCCTCACTGTGATCCTCCCTGCCCACCCCCCACACACACACCTTCCCATCAATATTCACAAGTCACCTAATATCTTCTGGCTGCCTAGGATTCACTATCTTAGGTCTCATTTTCCAAGAAGTATCTTGAATTGTTTTTTTTTTCTTCTTTTTTTTGTGAGGCAAATGGGGTTGTGACTTGCCTAGGATCACACAGCTAGTACATGTCAAGTGTCTGAGGCCAGATTTGAACTCAGGTCCTCCTGAATTGAGGGCCGGTGCTTTATCCACTGTGCCACCTAGCTTCCCCAAAGTATCTTTTTTTTTTTTGCAGGGCAATGGGGGTTAAGTGACTTGCCCAGGGTCACACAGCTAGTAAGTGTCAAGTGTCTGAGGCCGGATTTGAACTCAGGTACTCCTGAATCCAGGGCTGGTGCTTTATCCACTGCGCCACCTAGCCTTCCCCAAAGTATCTTGAATTCTAAGACTATGTTTCCACCTTCCCCCTAGGAAAAACTGCTCTTACTGAATCTCAGAGAGAAATGACTAATTCACACAGAGGCATTACTAATAACTGGGAATGAATGAATTCAATGAATTTTTAAAGTTTTTCATTGTGTTTACTATGTGCAAAGCTCTGTACTAAGGGCTGGAAATACAATATAGAAAAGTGAAAAAATCCCTGCTCTAAAGAAGTCTACATTCTAATAAGGAAAGACCACAGAGATGGGTTTCAGCTGCAAGAGAGGCATAAAGATCCTTTAGGTTGCCCTCAAGGTACAATAGAGCAAGGCAGATTTGTGACTTCCTAAGGAAGTCACACATAAGGGGGCAGGACCTTAACTCCCTTGGGTTAGGAAGGAGGGGGACAGAATTTCAGATAGAATATCTAGCCAGGCCTATGAGGAAACTATTTTTTGAGGAAGTTAGTGGTGAAATCCCTTCCCAGAATCCCCAAAATCACAGCCCTGGATTTGGGAGGACCTGAGTTCAAATCCAGCCTCAGACACTTAACACTTACTAGCTGTGTGACACTGGGCAAGTCACTTAACCCCAATTGTTTCACCAAAACAAACAAACAAAAAAAAAACAAACAACAACAACAAAAACTATATACCTCCTATAAAGATTTTTGTTTCCCATTACGACCATCATAATTCTTCCATTCTCTTTATCCTTTACTCCACCCTAAATCTACATGGGCATTCATTTATTAAAGAAGCACATATTGGGGCAGCTAGATGACACAGTGGATAGAGCACAGGCCCTGGATTCAGGAGTACCTGAGCTCAAATCTGACCTCAGACACTTAATACTTACTAGCTGTGTGACCCTGGACAAGTCACAACCCCAATTGCCTCACTAAAAAAAAAAAAGCACATATTGAGTACAAATAAATGGAAAGCATAGTAGCATGTTGGGACAGGTAGGCGATACATAGAAGTGAAAGAATCAGTCCTTTCCTTAGAGGATTTACATCTGGTTGGACATCTTAGAGCTACATTATAAGCCTCTCTTGTGCCATCTACATCCACACAGTCACTATTTCTGATCCATTTATCCTTCATAATGCCCCTCAGTGTTACAGCCCTAATCTAAAATGTCCTCCTCACAACTTAATCTTCCTTCAACGTCCAGCTCAGATCCCAGCTCCTCCAGTAAGCATGCCCCACCAGGTCTAGCTAGTAGCGTTCTCTTCTTCTTCTAAATACCTATAGTGTTAGTTGTCTCAAATATTCAGCTGCCATCTTGTTTTGTCATTTAACTCTGGAGAGGCAGCTTGGTGTAGTGGGGAGAACACTAGCATTGGAGTCAGAAGACTTGGGCTAGGGTCCCAGCTGTGACACTTAGTAGATATATGACCTTGGGCATTTTCACTGGTTGTCCCACATGCCTAGAATACTCTCCCTCTTCTACCCCAACTACTGACCTCCCTGGCTTCCTTTAAGTCTCAACTAAAATCCCATCTCCTACAGGAATCTTTCCCCAATCCTTCTTAATTGCAGTGCTTCCCTCTAATAATGATTTGCTATTTATTCTGTCTATAGCTTGCTTTGTCTATATTCGTTTGCATGTTGTCTCCCCCAGTGACCATAAGCTCTTTGAGAAAAGGACTGTCTTTTGCTTCATTTTATATCTCCAGCACTTAGCACAGTACCTGGTACATAATAGGTGCTTAATAAATGTTTATTGAATTGGATTGAAAAGGCATTTAAGGGGCAGCTAGATTGCTCAGTGGATAGACCGGCCCTGGATTCAGGAGGGCCTGAGTTCAAATCCGGCCTCAGACACTTAATACCTACTAGCTGTGTGACCCTGGGCAAGTCACTTAACCCCCAATTGCCTCACAAAAAAAAAGACGAGAAAAGTAACTTAAACTTTCTGTGTCTCAATTTCTTCATGTGTAAAAAAGGGAGATAATAATACTTGCACTGTTATTCCACAGAGTTGTAAAGAAAATGTTTTATAAACTATAAAGCACTACAAGAAAGTCAACTATTATTATTATTATTATTTCCATAATAAACTCTTATTTTCATATATAGATAAGTTTTGTATCTCTGACCAGAATGCAAACTCTCTGAGGGCAGGACCCAGTCTTTCACTTCTTTGTATAGCCCACCCACCCCAACCCTAAGTATCTGGTACTATGCTTTGAATTTGTAACCACTATGTGCTTCTTTAATTATTGAATTCCAATGTAGATTTTTAGAGTAAAGGATGAAAATAACTATTGAACTGTTATTTTCATAGAATCCAAGCCATGGGAGGGGTCTTAAAGAGCATCTATTTCATTCTCCTTATTCTATACCTAAAGAAATTGAGATCCAGAGGGGTTGGATGACTTACCCAAGTCATAGAGCTATTAAACTTAATTCATTCATATTTCTTTAAGAATAGAGGCCCAACTAATGTATTTAATTAAAAAATAGCTAGCACTTATGTAATGCTTTAAAGTTTTCAAAGTACTTTACAAATAGTACCTCTTTTTATACTAAAACAATCCTGAAGGTTGGGTGCTATTATTATCTCAAATTACTATCCCCACCTAGCTGCCAATTTAGTATCTAGGCAACATCTGTCACCTTGAAGTTTGACATTCCTTTTTTATCACTACCCACTATTGCATTATGGGAAAGGATCATAGATCTAAAGTGGAAAGGACCACAGAGACAATCTAATCCAACTCCATAACTATACAATTGAAGAAACCTTTATCCTGAAAATTAAATACAATAAACTGAGAAGTCATTTCAGGCCCCTACCTTCAGAGATATGGCTCTGGAAACTACAACATTCTAGATGTGCTTTTATTTCTGGTGCCTTTTTCAGATTGTGTCTCCATTGAATTTCTGGATGTATATATTGCTATTCTTCCTAAATTGTAGTTACTCCAAGGTACCTAGCTTGGTAGGTATACATAAGCAGTTTTCTCCTTTCTTCCATCATTTTGGTTGAAAGTCCTTTTTGCTAGATTTGCAAGACTCAAGGAAAATGAATGCTAACAAGCCTTTATTAGAAATATTCCATCTTTTGCCAGGAAGCTGTCATTATTTTTCTTGTTAAAGTCATGGTCCAGAAATCTAACTCTTGCTCTCAGACACTGTCTTCTTAACCAGTTGTTCGCTTATCAAATCTGCCTTTCCCTTAGTTTCTTGTTTTCAATCTGTAGTAGCCATGAAATTCAAAACAACAAGCAATTATTAAGCACCCATTATATACCAGGTATTTATATTTGTATCCCCAGTACTTAGGACAGTGCCTGGTCTATTATGAGTTCTTTATGGATTGATTGATTGATTGATTGCTAGAGTGGGATAGTGAAAGGGGAGTTAAATTTTGGAATCAGTTCATAAGATTTGAATTCAAATTCTTCACTTACTACCTGTGTGACCTAGGGCAGGTCTGCCCAGGGCCTCTGTTTTCTCACCCATGAGATAAAGGGGATTAAAACTAGATGATCTTAGAAATCCCTTCTATATCTAAACATTATGATTCCATGAGTCTATGAAAAGAAGAAAGGGGAGATGTTGAAACCTAATAGGGAGGAGGAAAAAGATGAAGTTGCTCTGAATAAATTGGTATAGAATACAAAGAAAAAAATTAACAGAACCCAAGGTGCTCCTGATGATGTCCTGCTCGAGCCACTTTCCAGGCCTCTCTTCAATGTGATTGATTGCTTGACAATTTCCTCTTCAAAAAAGGGAGGTGCAGGTGTCAAATTAAGCACAAAGGCACAATGAATAGTCATATTCTAAGATAGGAAATAGACTAGTGTACAAGGTTAGGACGAGCCAAAATCACCAAATAAGAAAAGTTTAGCTAGTCCCTTTTTGTGGCACCAATACTCCCCACACACACACACACACACCAGGGATCCTATTTCCCTTACAACTTTACAATAGGAAGTCAGTGACACTTTATTGTCCCCTGGCTGGAGACCTTTCTTCTGGCAGTACTTCAGCCATGCCTGACCTCCCCACTGAGTACCCAAGACTCTTCATCCCTTCCCATTCCCTACCCATTGTCCCACATCATAATGTATTTATCCTAAATTCCATTGACTTAGGACTTCCTCCGCTTCTCAACACTTGATATGCTTAATGCATGTGGATATTTTAATAAGCACTAATGTGTTACCCCTTCCAGGTAATAAATGTATTTTTAAAGGAGACTTCTGAAAATAGTTACTTAATAAAAAGAACTAAATCTAACAATGAAAATTTCAGGTCAGCAGATCAATAGCAGAAATACAACTGGTCACAAGTAATGTGAGTTCAATAATGGAAAATTTAATTTCATGTAAATTATAAAATCACACCAGGTTGCATGTAATGCATCATCAGTCTTCACTTGCCTATCATTAAATGCAGATATGTACTGCTGTATAGTGTTATATGTTTTTTAAGAATCCTTCACCTGTAAAAAAAAAAAGAATCCTTCACGAAATGGATTAAAGGAAGAATACTTCAGATGGAAATACTGACAGTGCAAGAAAAGAGAGAGGAGACATTAGAACAAAAACAATGTAATTGAATGGCACAAACATGAACTTGGTTATAGTAACTCTAAAACAGGATGAGATGTCATTGTGCCTAAATTTATGTTAACTGAATATTATAAAATATGCAGACAAAATAATAGAAAAAGATAAAGCTGCATCAGCTTTTTGTGGTTTGCAAACAACTCCAAGGAATAAAAGTGTTACAGTGATAAAAATGGAACATATATTTTAGCTGTATGGATTGAAGATTGCAATCAAAAATGCCTTCTTTGCAGAGCAGCCATTCAGACAAAAGGCTCAGTTATTTAAGGCAAAAAAAAAAGGAAATGGAAATGGTGTATACTGAAGAAGCTCACTGCAAATGTTGGTTGGTTCAAAAGCTTTAAAAATCATGTTCAATTGTATAATATCAAAATTAGCAGAGACACAGTCAGTGCAGATGAGGACTAGGCAGATAAATATCCTGATGTTTTGAATAAAATAATCAAAGAAGGTAGATACACTGATCAACAAAGTTTTAATGTGTTTGAAATAGCATTATTCTGAAAAAATGCCTTCGAGAACATACATTTCTAATTTTTTTTAAAAAACCTAGATTTAAAGTGTCTAAGGATCACCCAACTCTTTGATTGAGAGGTAATGCAGAAGGAGATTTTAAATTAAAGCCAATACTTATTTATCGAGCTTGAAATCCTTATCCTCTGGAAGGATACAACCATTGATCGCCTCCAGCTCTTTGGCAGGCTAATAAGAAAGTCTGGGTGACCAAAACTGTTCTCAGAGGTTGGTTTTCGTTATTTTAGTCTAACAGTTGAAAAATATCACAAAAGAGTAATATTCATTTAAAACATTACTGATTTTATATAATGCCCCAAGTCAACCAAGGGCAATTAGTTCATTTTGTGAGAATGTACACATGTAAATTCACCAAGCTGTAGGTAAAGTACTCTATACTGACCAGTGTAATATGAAAATTTAAAGAAAGAGAAGATAATTCAGTCTATGCTGCTAAAATAATAAAGACATTTTCATCCTGTTGTCAGTGTGTGTTTATCTCAAGTGAGTCAATAAGTATTTATTAAGTTTTTATTATGGGGTCTGCTAGGTGGCACAGTAGATAAAGTACCAGCCCTGGATTCAGGAGTACCTGAGTTCAAATCCAGCCTCAGACACTTTACAGTTACTAGCTGTGTGACCCTGAGCAAGTCACTTAACCCCAATTGCCTCACAAAAAAAGAAAAGTATTTATTATGGGAACTAGGTGGTACAGTGGATAGAACATCAGCCCTATAGTCAGGAGGACCTGAGTTCAAATCTGGCATCAGACACTTAGTAGCTGTGTGACCCTAGGCAATTTACTTGACCCTGTTTGCCTCAATTCCTCATATGTCAAATGAGCTGGAAAAGGAAATAAGAAATTTCTCCAGTATCTTTGCCAAGAAAACCCCAGATAAGGTCATAAAGAGTCAGGACTGAAACAACTCAACAATAATGAAGTACTTACTACATGCCAGGTATGGTGTTAAGCTAAAGTATGATATTTAGTGTAGGGGGGGTATTTTTAAATTGTGTCTTCTATAATTTCTCTATTACTTTGTAACAAACTTGAGTCAGACATATATTTTAAGATTCTTTGCTATTATACTACATAGAAAAAACAGACAAAAATGCATTTTTTAACAATTTCATTAAATATTTCTCTTGAGCCAGAACCAACCATCATATATTAATTATTACTTTGAATAGTGCAAATTTGAATAATGTGACTATTACACAGAATCCATTAGCTGTCTGTATTTGGTGCAGGGCATCCCATTTCCACAGATCACATATAAATGGACACCAGCTCTACTCACAGATATGCTGAGGGCCTGTTATAAAACTAATAATTAAAACTCACTCACCTTCTTAATCTCAGTCTCCAAGGACTACCTCCCATCAGAAGAAAGAAGCTGGTGATGCCTACCAGGCACAAGAAGACCATGTCAAATCCACAGTATGGTATGTAGAAGGAATCATCTGAGATATTCTCAAGAATATTTTCTAACCATGTCCTACAGTGATGGAAAGACAGGAAATTCCAGAAGCATAGAGACTACCCAAAGATAATCCCCTAGATTCCCAGTCCTTCCAGGTAACTTCCTAAGACTATAAAATTGCAGAGTAAAGTGTTGATTTCATTGGCAGAGAGAGAATTCTTCATCAAGCATTCTTAGAAGGGAGAAAGAGAGGACTACACCATTGAAAATGTCTCAATATAAGTGCCAACTATTATAAACCAAGAGCACTTCCAAACAAACCTGGAAATCAAATCACAAGGACCTGAGAATGAATTGGGAAGTTATCACTCTTCTCCATCCCACTGTGATGCTCAAATCCTCTCTCCTTGCCACTCTGCACATAATGGACAGCCATCACTTCTCAGTCTATTAGAAACTAACTTTTCTCTCTTTAAGTCTCTGTTCTTTCTGGTCCTTGATTTCTCTGGGAGGTGGGGAGGGGAAGATGATTGCTTTTGCTTTAGGATCCTTTCCTTCCATTTTCTGCTAATTCAAAAGAAAAGGACTAAAAATATGCAAGGAAGTTGACATGGTTGTCATAAAAAGTCTGAAAGCAGGTTGTGCATAGGCAGATAATTGAGAGTTGACTCTGTGTGTGTGTACACATACAACCACCACCACCACCCCACCTCCCCACACACACCATATAGATTCCTCGAGCTTAAGTGACAACACAGCCTTACCGCACCAGTCAAAAGTAAGCAAGGCAGAACACAGTGATTAGTTTTACAAAGGCAATTTCCAGTCTGCTTTTCTGACTTCAGGCAAGTGGGCGCTTGGCACAGTTTTCAGTTTTCACAGCAGTAGCAGTTTCAATATCTCTATAGTGATAGTGCCTCAGGAGATCCCTTTGTCAGGGTTCTCCAGTTAGGTTTTTTTTTTTGTAAAAAATGTCTCTGTGTCTGCACAGTGTTGCATATAGGCACCTTTCAGGCTGGCTCTTGGAGCAACTCTTGCTTCTAAGCTGTGAATCAAGGACTCAGGTAAGACGGGGAGAACCCCAGAGAAGAGGTCTTTTCTCGGGGTCCATTCCTTTGGTCCTTTGTCAAACCAGTATCTGCACCCCTAGTGTCTAAAATTTCACAGGGAACGGGGGTGCCAGGAAAAAAAAGTCTTCTTACCTCCCTCCTTTAGGCTATATCTCCCTGCCTCCTACCACCACACTGAGGAGAAGGAGGAATAACAACAATAGCAATAACAATAATAATACCACTTATATAGCATTGTATGGTTTGCAAAGCACTATAAATGTTCATTCATTTTATTCTCACAACAACACTGTGAGACAGGTGCTATCAATATCCTCATTTTATAGATAAGGAAACTGAGGCAAAGAAATAGTAAGTGGCTTGCCCAGTTTCACACAGCTAATAAATGTCTGAAGCGGAATTTTAACTCATGTCTTCCCAAATCCAAGTCCAGCATTATTGCCCAGTGTGCCCCATAGCTGATCTTTACTATTTTGATTTGTACTTGTTTATATATTATTATTCATATGATTATTTAATTTTTTATTTCATTTAATGTGTGTGGTCCAGAGCTAAATCTCTGTGGAAATAAATACTAACCCACTTGGTTCAAGTAGGGAATTGCCAAAAGTTCTGTCTACCCCTAAATATCATTTTTTGACTGGCATACCAGACTAGCATTTCTCCCACTAAAGTAATTTCTTAAGGGCCTTTTTGGTACACAAATGTTTTTACTAGCCTGAAGAATTTTGACAGACATATCCAAATATACGATATCATAAATTCAGAACTAAGAGGGATCTTGGAGGTTAACAACTCGAAATCATCCCATTTTACAGATGAAACTAATGTCTAGAGAGGTTACAGAGGTAACAGAGATAACAGAGTCATGCTTTGAGCCCAGATTCAATGGACTATCCATTGTACCACCCTGTCTCTGTTACCTAAGGAGAAATAACACATTTAAGAGCTACTATACTAGTTGAAATGAGATAACCTGATTAACACATCACCATCAAATATTCCCCAAAATAATTCTGAGGGAAAGGAAGTAGTTCCCTTCAGTATAAAGGTCAGTATAAAGAAGACATTGGAGACAAGAGGGGAGACTAAAAATAAATAAGGAGAACTTTCAAATTCTATCTAAATTTAGGCTTGTGCATGTGTCCTGACTCTCCCTTAAGTCTCCAAGATCTGAAAATAGAGTTTCCCCTATTAGACTGAGAGCCTCATTAGGAGAGGGTCTGTGTATCCCCCAATAGAACAAAAGCTCTCCAAGAGCAGAGAGTATACATCCTCTTTCCTCATCTTCTCCATAGCATTTAGCAGTTAATCAATGAGTCAGTCAACAAACTTTTATTAACCCAGTACTATGTGCTACATGCTGAGGATGCAAAGAAAGGGAAAAACTTAGCTCCTACCTGAATAGAGTTCACATTCTAATGGGGAAGACAAACATGCAAATAATTATGTACATGAAAGATATATATGCCACGTAAAAATTAGGAAATCTCAGAGGGAAGACACTAGCAATGGCTGGTACAGAAAAACCTCTTGAAGGTAGAATTTTAACTGAATCTTGAAGGAAACCAGGAGTTGACAGTGAGGATAGAAGTAATTCCAGGAATAGGGGGCAGTCAGAAAAAAGACTTGGAGTTGAGATATGTACATTCCTAACTTCCTATTCAGTGGTAAGGTAGTATTTGGTGTCGACTGACTGTGGACCCTCAAGTTTTAGGCCCTCTCACATGGAGTGGTAGTTCCTAGCTATTCACTTTCTTAGCAGCCAAGAGAGAACAACTCACCCTCTGCCTCTGCCTGTCTGCCTATCTCTTTTACTTCCCAATACCAATGCCTTCCTATCTTATATAAATCTTGCCCATATCTTCCTATAAAACCTCAACAGGGGGTCTACCCAACATGCTGTAACCTTATTCTAGACACCAAGACACCATCTGGGTATCAATGAAACAAATAGACTATGATTCCATTATGGCTCACTCTCACTAAATGGCCAACCTATCTCTGGTTCCAAGCATATGTGTCCTCAATGATCAACTTTACACAGACTTTGATGGGCAATTCCTCATTACTGTTAAGGGCTAAAATTCTAGCTAGTCTGTCTAAAATATCTAATGAGTGGTCGCCAATAAATTATAAGCTTTAGCAAGAGTTAGGCTTTTAAGCATTTATTAAGGAGAATAAGAATTTGGTAAAGAGAAAGAGAAAGGCCTACATTCATCTATCTATTAAAGGGAGAGCACATTTCTAGCTCCGCTCTCCACCAGAGTCCAAAGGAAAAAGAGAGAGACAGAGCACCCGGCTCCCCCTTCCTCCTCCCTCCAGCCAACGTCACTTCCTGACGCCAAAGAAAAGACGCATGGTCTTGCCCTCAAAGACCTTCCTTTCATGGCGGAGCTCTTCTAAAGTAAGTCTCCAGCAGGTGGCATCATTCCAATCATTACTTTACTAATGTACTGCAGCATAGTCACACCCACCATGCGTCTTCCTCTTACCTTTGATTGGCCTACAATTCTAATACTTCAAAGGCTGAGGTTTTCTATGATTCTAAATCATTCAGTATTTCTGCAAGAATATTGGTGTTAAAAGGCTTGACTTTTGTTTCTGGATCAAGTTTGGGGTCATTACAATCATAATACAATTTCTCAAATGAAATCTGATCCACTTTCCTCCCGTTCAATTCTTGCCCAGTCCATTGTTGTTTCATAATATTTGTTGAATTGAACTGAGTTGAATTCATTGTCCATTTGCAATTTTTTCCATGATATGTGTATGAATGGATCAGACCTATAGAATATCAATTCAACTATAAATCATAATCTAGAAAATAGTCGTTCTTGATCCTTTTGCTTTTTCCTGTGTGGGTATTTAGATCAAACTCTTTGGAATGATTGTTCTTTAGTATTGTGAGTCTATATTACATTGTCACATACAAATAAAAGCATTTGAAGAACCTCACCATATAGGAATACTTCTTGGGTTTGTAATCTACCCTGGAAATTCTTTTTTGACAGTGACAAACAACTTTGGAAAACATATATCTCTGTGTTTTAAGCTTATTTGATTTTAGTTGTCAAGGAGTCATCAAAATGATTTTAGTTGTTTGATGTTTCAAGGGACCATATCTAATGTGGACATATGCATGGGAGCCACTTTGAGGAGAGCTTGTCAAACAGCATTTTGTTCTGTTGAATCAAATGCTTTCTTATAGTCAATATATAATGTGTAGAGCAGAATCTTGTGTTCTCTGTACCTTTCAATCAATTGCAAGACTTTAATTATGCAGTTTCTCTAGAACACCCTTTTCAAAAACCCTCCTATTCCCTTCTCATACTTTCAGAATGTCCTCTGGGCATGTTTAGATTATAAACATTTTCTAGAGGTTAGAAAATAGGCATGTGGTCCTGCAGTGATTGATATTTTTTCTATCCTCATTTTTTCAGTCATAATAAATTCTGTGCCTTTTTCCAAGTGTTTAGCATTCTCCATTCTTTTGGATACCTTGAGAATCAATCTCTCAGCATCCTCAAAATTACATTGCTTCTCATCAAAGGCCTTCTCTACTCTTCCAAAGTTTCTTGTCTTTATTTCCATTTCCATTTCCTTGTACAGCAAATCAGGGCCTCTGCTTTTAGCGTAAATACATGACTCCACACTTCATTCAGGTGGCAAGACTGGGAAAGAAGAATAAGACATAAAGCAGACTAAGATAAGACAATCACTTGTAAACTTACTTTACCTTGGGTTCCTGGGCACTAAAGAGGGTGCATATCAAGCAAACCCATAATGCATATTATTCAAAAGTATTCTTTGTCATACATAATATAATTATTTGTAAAAAGGTACGAAGATTACATATTTTTATTTGCATGGAACATGTTCCTTCTCCCTTTCTCTCTCTAGATGGGAAGCAGCCTCAGGTAATTTAAATTACCATATCAAAATATATAGGAAGAAAGGTAAGGAAAACAGAGACCATAAGGAAAAGATCATAGTATTCCCCCAAAGACTGTAGACCAAGCTGACAGGAGTGGAAACTTCCTACAGATACTGAGGGAGATAAGAAGCAAATAGTAATATTAACTTTGTTCAACTCTATTTGTAACAAGGTGTTTTTTTTTTCTTTTTTCTAAGTTAAATGAAGGGAAGGGGCAAGGAAGGTTTGCAATAGTGATATCAACTAAAGAGGGCCATTGAATCAATTTTAAGTGCATCAAAGAAAACAGAAGAAAAGTTCACAAAGAAACAAATAGCCAGGACAGCTTAGAAAATAACATGCAAAATTTATGATAAATACAGGATGTTACAAAAATCTTAATGAAATTTTTGAAACATCACATAAACATACATATGCTAGCCTGCATGCATATATTCAGAGCATCTTATATACCGTGAGAACATTTAGATGGGAAAATTCATCTTCCTGAGTTTGAATCTAGCTTCAAACACTTGCTAGCTTGGTAACCCTAGGCAAGTCGATTAATCCTATTTGCCTCAGTTTCCCCATATTTAAAATGAGCTGGAGAAGGAAATGGCAAACCACTCTCCAGTTTCTATGCCAAGAAAACCCCAAATGGGGTCATGAAGAGTAGGACGCAACTGAACAACAACAATGAGAAATATGGGCAGGTATATAATTCCTATTACTTTTCCCAAGTGGAATAGAGGAGAATAATGAGCAAGGCTAGAAAAGCAAAAAAAAAAATGCAGGCAAATAGAGCCCCAAATTTCCATATTCCCTTCATTCATAAGATGACTTCCTGTTGGTTATTCTTTGAGGTCACAGGAAGGAAAAGAAGAGACAGAGTGAGAGGTACAATAGCTGAGCAACAATCACAAAGAATAAGAGGCTGTTGTGGTCAGGTTGAAATTTCTAGATATGGCCATTGTTGCAGGAGTAATCCAGGCCTCTTCCTCTGTGGAACAGGAGCAATGTGGAACCAGAAGTGGGAGACCAACATTGCTGGGTACCATACCAGCATAAGGCTGAACTGAAAGCTTGGGGAAATCTCAATTGTGGGTGAGATGTATTGATAATAGGAAAGTAAGCCCTACTTCATTCAAGACTGCTTTCTCTTATTTTCTCTTGGGGGCAATCTTGTCCTCTACTATAGGGCCCAGAAGTGAAAACCCCTCCTTTCAATCCTGAATTTTTTTATGCAATTAAGAGAATTTGGATGCCTAGGAAAGCTGATGGTGCTTGGAAGGACTATAGAATAATTCTTTTTTTTTTTTAGTTTTGTATTGTTTATTAATTAGGAGATACCTTTACACATTAGGGACTGGTGCACTTAAATTAGGTTACAAATGACCATAAAAACCAGGTGCTTGTCAACAACACATCTTCAATTTCACTTAGACATTATTACATTCAGTTTAAAAATAAATGCAATGTAAACCCAGTAGTGAAAAGTTAAATAAAAACAATACAAAAACTTAAAAGACAGAAAAATCTAAATATAAATTATCACACTGAAAAATAGTTTCTTGCCACATACACAATGATATGAAAATGAAAAGAATAATTCTTAATAAACATAAGATGATTATTTTCATTGTACTATAAAATATATGTAGCCTACTTGAAGATGACCTATATGCTACATGGTGTCCCAAAAGTCTCTAAACTTCACTAAGATTTTTGAGACACCATGTATTAAATATGAGAGATTAATCCAAATGAAAGAAATTTTCCAGATTGGGGATGGGGATAAAGAGAAGCCATATAGACCTTTTAATATTTCTCATAATTCATAGTGACATTCCATTTTCTTTTCACATCTCTAATTCAGTATTAAATTGCGACCAGTGCTGTTGTACCACAGCCCTAGGGGAAGTAGTCTGTGACAAGTAAAACTATATGTGGTGGGCCTATTACTGTCCCAAGTGTAGGGAAAATTAGCTGGGGTTTCTAATATATTTGTTACTTAGAAATTAGAGGCTACAGCACGAGTTTGGGGCATTAAGTATTTATTAAAATGTAAGCTCCCTGAGGGCTTTTATTGTTCTCTCCTGAGTTTAGAGCAGTACCTGGTATCCAGTAAGTGCTTAACAAATACTCCATCTTTCTATCTATCAATAAAAATTCACAGTGGGAAAGTAGTTTCTAGGTGGTGTGTGTCAATGTATGAAAAAATAGTTCCATTTTTAGGGGCATCCCTGGGGCTTAACTTAATGACATTAAGGGGCCAACATGCAAAGTGTTACATAGGTAACAGTACGCTAGATGATTTTGTCTCCTATTTCTTTGGCTTCTTCTCTCAATAAGCAGAATTAATCTTGGAATAGGAAAAAGATGAATTTAGCCTAACCTTTCCATTTAGAGGTCTTAGTTTAAAAAAATATGTCTCTTCTTTATATTGCATATTTTCATATCCACCTTCACTGCTGACCTCTCCATATACCTCAAATGAAGGTGCTGGAACTTCAGCTAACATCTTTTTTCCTTGGTTTTACTGTATAAAAAAGACTACCTGTACTCCACATGACTGTTTTACTTCATGGGACTATAAATGGTAATGAGTTAGCTACATGATCTGTCCCCAAAACAAACCTAGCAACCTTATCTATTCACTTTTAGTAATGACTTACAATGTCCTTCCTCTTTCTCTTCCTGCTCAGGACTCTGCCAAGAGTGTTTCTTAATGCAAACAGTAAAAAATGAATTACAAGCATGATCCAATTTTGTTCTGCATAATTAGCAGATTAGACATTAGAGAGAATCCACTTATTTTCCCAGCTCATCCATACCCCATGCAAATGGAAATAAGGGTACCCAGAAAGTGAAAAGATCCTTCTTCACAAAAGGGCACCTACCAAAGCAAATATGAAAGAACCCTCAATTGTATCTGATCCTTGTGGGGATTTTTTTTTATTTTTAAAATTATATTTGACTGATGCCCTTTGTCTTTACATCATAATCATTTCCCCTGATGTCTCCAGGTTGTACCCTTCTTTCTGAAAAGAAAAGCAGTTAAGGAAAAATATCTGATCCAGATCATACCCAACAATATATACAATCTGTCCTCATTCTTCACCTCCCTTCCATGACAAAGGAGGTACAAGTCATTGGTTATCCAGGACCTGAATTGTCTTTTCAATTACTCAGTTCAACTTCCTGTTAGTTTCATTTGCATTTTGTAGTCATTGCATATATTGTTCTCTTGTTTTTACTTATCACTCCTGAAAAATGGAAGCTTCCCCACTAAAATGGAAGCTCTTTGCAGATAAAGACTTTTTCACTCTTGTGTATCCCTAGCACCTAGCAAAGTTAACTGGAACATAGGCATTTAGTAAATGTTGATTTCATTCTGCAAAAATCATTTCTGCAAATCTTTCCACTTTTCTCTGAATTTCTCATACTCATTATTTCTTGTTGCATAATAATATTCCTTTACATCCATATACCATAGTTTGGTTTTTTCTGACATTTTCTGATCAACAGGAACCTACTTTATTTCCAATTTTTTTTCTACTTGCCACAAAAAGTGTTACTATGAATAGTTTGGTATATATTTGTTCTTTATTTCTCCTTTTCCCATTTTGGGTGCATATGTCCAGGAACAGTATCACTGAGTCAATGAGTATGGAGAATTTCATCACTTTTCCTATCTAATACCAAAACAAAATCTCTATCACCCACCTCACTGAAAGCTAGTAAGTTAGATGTCATCAGCCAGTATCCTGCAAAGTCTTTGGTAGCTGAGTAACACAAAACCCATAAAGTATATCATATCATGCTGGAACAGCAATCCAGATGGAGAAGACAGACACCATGCTTCTGGGCTTCCTTTCTCACCCTGTGCTGAGGATAAGGCTCAGAGATAAGCACTGGGGATGGACCCAGCTGGTAGGGTTAATGAGCAGTTGGTCAATCCACACATCACTGCCACATCAATGGCTCTCCTGATGTTTGTGGAAAATGGTCACCATATGAAGCCCTCACTGTCTCCCCAGCTGCTGACAACAGTGAAAAAAGAATATTTCATTAGGTTGGGGGAGGAGAAGGGTGAGTGCTTGCCTTTACTGCTATTACTGACACAGAAAATGATTAGAAAAGCCAGAAGTGATAGTATTAGTATCACCCTCCAGAGCAGAAGTGCTCAAACTATTTCATCCCATGACTTCCCATTGTACCTGTCCCCTCTCAGGTGTTACTTCAATATTCCCTCCTCTTAAATAAATGAAAATACCCACGATTAAACTCATGAGGACTACTGCCCTCTAAGAACTATTCTCTGGATTCTCCTTGTATCAGTGTCTGGCAGTGAGGAGCAATAAGAGCAACAAGGATACTAGGAAATGCAGTAGGTTATTTTACCCTATTCATATTGTCCAGAGCATATAGCTACCACCAAATACCTGTTGAGAGTTCTACTCTAATATCCACAATGTCTTCAAAACTTCTCCCACACAATTAAGAATATTAACTGAAGTCTTTGTTGGTTTTTTATGGGTTGTTTTTTTTTTTGCCTTGTCTGGATCTGTAATTTCAGGTGATACGCACTCTGTGAGGAGACAACTTTCTTCTCATGCGATTCAGCAACTGTTCTATGACATATATCTCTGCACCTATATTATTTGTAGCAGTGAGAGGTGAAATGCCTTACCCAGAATCACATAGCCAGTATGAGTGAAAGGCAGAACTTGAACCCAGGTCATTCTGGCTTGAAGGCTGGCTCTCTATCCATTTATCATGATGTCCCTTTCAAGTGGGGCCTCTGTTTTAGAATTTAAAGCAAGCTTGTTGCAAACAAAAGGAGGTAAGATTCTATCATGTCTCCAGATCTTCAAAGTAGACATTTACTCATTGGGGATCATTTAGATGCCACAATGCCTGGAGATACAAGGCAGCATAATGAAAGAGCTCTGCAATGGGAGTCTGAAGATCTGGATTCAAATTATCACTGGCTTGATTACTTGAATGACCTTGAATAAATACCTTCCCTCTGTTGAGATTCCATTTCCTCCTTTATAAAATGAGTTCTCAGTGGATAAAGCACTGGCCCTAGATTCAGAAGGACCTGAGACCTGAGTTCAAAACCTGGCTTCAGACACTTGATACTTACTAGCTGTGTGACCCTAGGCAAGTCACTTAACCCTCATTGCCCCACAAAAAAATTAGTTCTATGATCTCTAATGACTCTGAATCCTACAATCTAACCACAAGAGTAGTTTATGGTGAACTTAATGATCTCCACTGTGTTGTTGGAGGCTGTTGTTGCTAAATACAATCTCCAGAAATCTCCACTATTAAAGTGAATTTGAGGAGTAATGCTATGGAAATAGAAATGGATAAGGAGACAGAAGATCTGGATTCAAACCCAACTTCTAACATTATGACCATTCCCTTTCTTCCTTGGTAAAATGAAGAGGGTGGGTGATAAAACCTCTCAGATCCTTTCTATGCCACTAAAATAATATGATTCTATCTTTAAAGACAGGTTAGTTACATGTAGCTGAGTGGGTAGAGAATCTTACCAAAAATTCCATGACAAGGCCATATGATTATCACAATTTCTTGGGTTCTTGCTCTAGTTTTTTTGGTCCAAAGCAATAATTTTGTAGCTTTAAATGAAAAAACTCCCTCTGCTGATGCAGGTTGTCAAATGTTCAACAACCTATATTCTTAAAAGGTTACCTAAAACACTTTTGCTCTACAGAAGGCCCAAAAAGCACCTTGGCTGACTTTGTTAAAACTAAACTGAATGGCTTGTCACAGAATCATAAGGCAAAGCCTGGGGAGGGTTGGCTTAAGGATTTGAAGGAATGGACTGTGATCCATGCTTGTGTGCTGAAACAATAGCTAAAAGATATTTTACACCTTCCTCCCTTGTGCCTTCCCTCACACCATCCTTAGTGACAAAACAGTCTGAAAACTTTACATCTGAACTGAACCTTGGGGAAAAAAAATTAAATCGTAATTTCACTTCTATATGAAACCACCAAATGGAATTCAAAGTTCAAATGTAAAAGGAGATTTTCTTTATAAAAAAATTCTTCACATGTTTTAATTCTTATATTTCCCTTGAGGTTTGGATATTTCGGTCACATAGTTATCCAATTAAAATGAAAACTCGCTGCATTATCCTTTAGGCGAGGACAGCTGCCAGCTGCTAAGTTTTATAAAGTCTTTAATCTTGTCCATAAATATTTAACAAGAATTGGTTGGTACACAAGCTGAAGAGAAGTAAGAAATCAAAGGAAGAATCTTGGAAATAACCTCTCTATTGTATGAAAGCCATATAAAACGCAGCAAAATTACCAGTTTCCTCCTTTTTATTAAAAGAACCATTTTAAAATGTTTGGGGTTTTTATCACTTCTTCAGACTGCTCCTCCTCATAAAATGTACACCACTCCTCCCCCCCAAAAAAGAAACATTATTTAAAAAAAAAATTAAATAAACATCCTGCTCCTTGTCACAGTACCTTGGTATTTGTCTTTGAAACGACCATTTCTGTTTCCATGGAAAACAGCACTTGAAGATCTCTAAGCAGGTTAGCAGCATTCTGTAAGGTAACATCACAGACCTCTCTCCTCCACATCCTGCTCCTGCCCTCTTCTCTGCCTACTCCCCCCACCCCAACTATATTTATCATTATCCCACTGCCCAAAAGGGCTCAAGAGTTCTGTCTTATCCTCTCCAAGCTGCAGACAGCTCCACTGGGAGGAAGTGCCAGTACTTTCTGGAAAGAGACTTTGGCTTCCCCTCCCCTTCTACCCCTACTTCAATTTTGTCAGCCTACATTGTCAAACACAGGGGAGCAAAATGTTTTCCTGGCCAGCTAAACATAGCTGTAGTTAGAAGAAGAAACTCAGGAGTACTAGCAGGGGGAAAGTGAGTATACTTAATGTGTAAAGCACATACACAGTGCTTATTTCTGCCCAGGAGAGCCCAAGAGAACTTTCCTGCATATAAAGAGCCCAGAGGCCAATATGTCACTTATACTGAAGCTTAAAATCTCAGAGTAGGAAGGAACTTCAGAGGTTATCTAGTATGCCAACATCCCCAACAAGCTTCTGCTTAAAAATGTATGGAGATGAGGAACTATCTCCTGAGGCAACAAGTTTAAGATGGCTCTAATTGCCAGAAGTTGTTCCTTGAATCAGATCAAAATCTGCAACATCCACTCATGGTCCCTAGTTTTTCCCCTTAAGTCCAAATAAACAAGTCCTACTCTCTATTCCACATGACAGCTTTTTGAACATTTCTTGTCTCCTCGAAGTCTTCTTCACTGTAGACTGAACTTTTGAGTCTTGTGTAGTATCCAGTCCCTTCCCTAGCCTATTTGGCCTCCACTGGACATGGTTCTGTATGACTATGCCCTTCCCAGAATATAATGCCCATAACTATACACAGTACTTGAAACATGATCTGACCAGGGTAGAGTACAGAGACACTATCCTCTCATTTGCTCTGGACATTAGACTTCTATGAATTGAATTGAACTTATGACCACATTAGCTTTTTTTAAAAATTGTCATATCACTCTGTTGATTCATACTGCGCTCTTATTCCAGGCCTTTTTTCACATGCACTATTGTCCAACCAGCCAGCCCCTACCACCACCCTAACATCCTAGATTTCTGAAAATGCTTTTTAGAAATTGAGTACAAGATACTACATTTATTCTGAAACCTGAAGGGATCTGTGAACACATTGATGTGAAAATTTCCTCCAAAAGGAAATACAATGTTTTGTCCATGTACCCCACAAATCCTCCACAGAGGGAATCCTCTCAATATGTGGACAAGATCACCTCCAAATTCCTGACACTGTGGCTATCAATGGAACATGTGAATTGTCTGTCCCTTGATTTTGTCACATAAATGACCCACCACCACCACTAACACCATTTTCTGGTCATACAGCTGTGTGATTATATCCTCCATGCCACTTCTATATAACTCATGGGTAATATGTTTCAGCCTACCCACTCCTACAATGCACCTCTCTATTCTTCCCTGGATTACATTTATACCCATTAAATTTAATCTTCTTAGATTTACCCTATTAACCCAGTCTATCAGTACCCTTTGGGAGACAATTCCTTACATGGTTTCAATTATCTCAGCCTCCCAGTTCTCTGTCAATTATAAACTTAATAAGCATGATGTCTATACCTTTCTTCAAGTCATGGATTAAAGATGTTGAACAGAATGGAACCAAGAATAGAGCTCTGAATATTTCAATTGGAAAAATCTCACCAGTTTAGTACAGATTCACCTAGCTCACTACTTTTCCCTTTTATTTAGCCAATTACTAATCTCACTTACCATGTGATCATCTAGCCCACATCCGTTCCTCTTTTAGCACAAAATGATTCTCAAAATTGACAGACTTATCATACTATATATACTATATACTATATATGCTGTTTCATAAGGTCATAAAAAGTGACCTATGGTGTCAAACTCATCCACAGACTTTGGATGGGATGGAATGAAAAAACATTGCCAAAACCAATGCCAAACAATGTGCCATATAATGAGAATACAAATAAAAGCCAGGATTAAGAGGCCTCACCAGAATAGGCTTTTGCTTTGGGTTCTGATATTTATTTGCAGAAAATCCAAGTGCGAACAAACTAGCTCTCTTTGCAGCAGTACCTTAGGTTTTGCCATTGTAAATGGGTCTAATGTGATATGACAAGATGAGAAAAATTAGATGTAAATTTACATATTTGAATATACTGCTCATTGTTTCACATGATACATTTAGGGTATGCAGCTCCTTTTTTGTAGTTTTTATTTTTACTATTTAAGTTTGGATGTGATGCCAAATTTTTGTATTTCTTTAATCAATGTGTTCTCTTCAGTGATTTTATTACATTATATTATATTGTATTATATTATTTATTATATATTTATGTGTGTATCAACATATACTGATATGTATTAGACTTTCACATACACATATGAGGGAGTGAAAAATCATAGCCTTTGCATTTTATATAGCCTCTGCAGAGAGATACTAAGCAGTGAAATCTTGGTGTTGTGATATACAAAAATGGAGAAGAGTATTAAAACATATTTAAGAAAAAAACAAATAAAAGTCAGGCAGTCCTTGCTTTCAAAGAGGAAACAACCTAATTGGAAGAGAGAATACATATAATTCATTTGCAAGGAGAAGGAAAAAGGATCAGTAGTCCTTAGGGTGCTTAGAATCCTACCAGTACAGGTTTCATGAATTCTTTAGTAGCACTGGTAGGAAGGAGATATAATGGTGGCCTCTGGGCAGACAGGATTCAGGACAGGGCAGACTGGATGTCTAAAGGTAATGCCAAAATGCAGGCCCTAAAGTATTTACTTTTCCATATCGACTCAAGGTAATAAGCACAAAGTTGGCATTTCCCCAATACTAACTAAACCAAGTAGAGAATTGGAGGCAATTATTCTAATTCAGGTAAACTTCCTTTATGGAACGCATCACACTTTTCTCCTTGAAGGCTTCTTCAACTACCATAGTTCACGGTGATCTCTTCTTTCTATGAGCTCCAATAGCATTTATGTCTGTATTACACCATCCCATATCATTCCTATCCATTGACCCGATATTTAGTAACAACTGCTTTCTAAATAGGTGGTTATACATTGTCTTCTAACATACTAGAGAAGTGCAAAGACAGTTCATATACAAATGTACACATCCTCATAAGATTTACTAAAGGATATAGAAATAGCAGACCACATCTCATATAAAGAACAAAATCTAAGAATAACAATGTTATAGTTCTTTCACCTGCTTACTAATGAAAGATGTACATTTATACCTGTAAATCAAATCTAATGCCAACTATTTTTTTTTTTGGTGAGGCAACTGGGGTTAAGTGACTTGCCCAGGGTCACACAGCTAGTACATGTTAAGTGTCTGAGGCTGGATTTGGACTCAGGTCCTCCTGAATCCAGGGCTGGTGCTCTATCCACTGTGCCACCTAGCTGCCCCATAATGCCAACTATTGACAGACACAAAAGTAACAATGCCCAAAGATTCATTGTATGAGATGGCAGGAAAGGAGGGGGCTACTCTTTCTTGCTCCTTATATAGAGAAAACGATCCATCACTGACATATGTGGGTGATGTCCCATCACTTTCCATGTTTCTTGAGGGTCCTAAGGTGACAATTGGCTTTAACAAAGGCAGCTGGACTCTGATTTAAAATATTTGATCCTTATATCACTCAAGGCTTTGAATCAGCATCTGTGAGACCCCTGTATATGTATACTCCTAGGGCTAAGGAACTCAGCCCACTGCCCAAACAGCTATGAGCAATACATTAGGTATACTCCTTGGCTTGGGTAATTGAACAAGGTATCTTGGTTTGGGAATGTAAAAAAGCAGATTGGGGGGTGGGAGAAGAGTGACATTGTCCTAACCTAAATACATGATAGCTACTAACTCTCTCAAGCCAGTTATCAAACTTTAAAATATGCTCTAGAGGTGCAATAAGCAAGTTAACATTCACTCAGGGAATCTGCTCACTATTTCATACATGGAAGTGTCTTGCATTTTTGAGGTAAGCCAAAGCAGAAATACAACAGGTGCTAGAGGGAATACCCACTACACCATATTATGATATTTTAAGTTTTACACAATTCATTGTTTTAAAAAGTTCTTCCCTGTTTCTAATCTGGTTCAGGTCCTTATTACAACTCACCCTTACTCTTGCAATAGACTCCTAACTGGTTTCCTTGTCTCAAGTCTCTCCCTTCTCTAGTTCATCTTCCCCCCAGCTGCCAGAAGTTTTCCTCATGTCTGACCATGGCACCTTCCTACCCAGTAAACTCCTTATTGCCTCTAGAATTAGATAGAAAGCCCATTTGGGGGCATTTTTTTTCAGTCTTATGAATCATCAGTTCCTTTCACATACTTTTTTGCCCAACCAAAATTGTCTTCCTGATGTCCATCACATATGATACATAACCTAGGCTTTTTGGTGATTCAATGGATCATGTGCTAGGTCTGGAGTGAGGAAGACCCAAGTTTAAGTTGTGTGACCCAAGGCAATTATCTTAACCTCTGTCTGCCTCAGTTTCTTCAATTGCAAAAATGGGGATATTATTAGCACCAACCTCCCAGGATTGTTGCAAGAATTAAATGAAATATTTGTAAAGCCCTTAGGATAGTGTCTGATACATAGTAGGCATGTATCATAATGCATTTGCTTTCTCCCATATCTAGAATGCACTCCCACCTTCCCTCCGTTCTTTCTCCTTATTTCCTTGAAAGTTCAGTTCCAGTATTACCTTCTACATGAAACCTTTCCTCATCCCCCAAGATTCTAGGCCTTTCCTCAAAAAAAAAATAACCTTGTATATATTTTGTATATAAACTAATATTATTATATGTTATCTTCCTCATGGAATGTAAGCTCCTTTAGGTCAGCAACTTTTCATTCCTGTCTTTGTATTTGTCATACCTAGCATAGTTCCTGGAGCATAGTGGATGCTTCACAAATGTTTTTTGATTAACTGATAACTTAAATCCCTTATGTTATGATTTAAGCTCACTTTCTTTTGTTCTTGTTTTAACTTCAATAGAAATAGAGAACATCTGCTTGTAATATTCTGTAGAATCACCCTGCGTGTATTGGAAGTCTATTCTTTTGCTTCTCAGCCTTCTCTTCCTTGAAATGGATACTTACACTTCCTTTAGCTAGTCTTCTTAAGATTGATTTCCAGTCTTTTTGGCATTGTGATGTCATTCTTCCTCTCTACAAAGTTCTTACATGTCTGATCAATTGCAGACCTCAGAGCTAGACTCTAGACATAGTTTCACAAATGATAATGGAGTACAGTACTGGTTCTTAGCACCATGGTACCACATTCCTGACTCATGGTCGATTGGTTATCAACTATGACCTCCAGATCCTTTTGTGCTATAATTGCATAAAGCCATTTTTTTCTCAGTTCATTATCTGTTCTGTTTGCTTTTTCCTCTCCTGCAGGCATCCTTATTTCACATCACTATGTTGGTTTCTAACCATGTCTCCAATTTACCAAGGTCACTTTGAATTTGGTTCTTACCCTCTAAGGCACCAACCACTTGGTGTCCATCATCTATACCACTGATGAAACTATTAAGTTGGATTGGACCTAGGACTTCACCCTGCAGATACTTGTTCCATCCCCATCGGCTTGATAAAGAGGATGATACCTGGTATCTATTATGTCAAGCAGCAAATGACTTACACTCCGGAATGCACCCTGCATCTCAGTTCTGCTGTTATAAAAGGTGTTTGGATTTTACGATCTCCTCCCATATGGCGTTTCATTATGTTGTCCACATGACATCCTCTATCCTTGACATGTCTCATCCCTCATGTAATGATGATTACTATCCCCAACCCTCCTTTCACTTCTCCAGGGCAGTTTCCTACAGATCAAGATTTTGTTTTATTTATCATTTCTCCCTGCCCTTTCTTGCCTTAATTAAACTCAGCCGCAGGACATAGAAGACCAGAGAATCTGCTTTTTCCCCATCTAATGAAAGCAATGCCTCCCCTCCCACCTCTCAAAGACAGCAAATCGTTCCCCCACCCACCCCGGCACCAGCTTTGGCTAATATGTCCTTTGTCCTAGGTTTTCCATATCTGTATCATAGGCTGTTTCCAGGCTTGATTTACATTTTAATATTTCCTGATTTAAAGTGGTTCCTTCTGAGGAGGTGGAATGGCTTTTCATTTTTTTCTTCTTTTGCCTGTGGCTGCTGTCACATTTTCCATAGCACAGAGAAGCAGCAATTTTCTCATTCCCAGGATAGGTTTCCCATTCCTCTCCCCTATCTACAAGCAACTTCCTAGCTGAGTTATTTACATTAATGGAATAAGATAATGGACTCAGCCCAAGAAAATATATTAGAAGTCACCTATCCAACCCCTACTCATGGCAAGAGCAGTTTCTATAAAATTCCAACCAGGCAATGATCTAGCTTCTCCTTAAACACTTCTAGTGATGGGGAAATCACTACCTTGAAAGACAGCCTATTTCCTCTCAGGACACCTCAAATTGTTAGAAAATTCTTTCTTGTATTGAGCTGACATCTTCTCCCTTTTAACTTTCACAATTTGGTCCTAATTCTACCCTCTGGTATAGAAAAAAATATCTATCATATTTTCCACATGCTTGCTCCCCAGATATTTTAAAAGAGCTTTTGAATACATATCATTTTCTCTTGTCTAGGTTAAATATCCCCAGTTTCTTAAATTGTTCTTCATCTGGCATACTTTCAGATCCCCTTACCACCTACCTGTTCACCCTCCTCTACATGTAGTCCAGTGTGTCAATGTCCTCCCTAAAATATAGTAGTAGGCTTCCGCCAGTCGCAGACGACCATGGATCAGTGCCTTGAAGAGCCACAGGCCACAGTGTGGCTGTGCGTGTTGTATCTACCCCATGAGGAGTAGCTGGAGTGTCCTCTCCAGGGCGCTGGCCTGGGCGGATCAATATGGAGAACAAGCTGTTACCCATGCAGCAGGTTTTCCCTCTCCTCGACATTGATGGATCCAAAGGAGAGGCAGAGCCAATACAGTTTGGCGCCATTGCCACAGCAGGAGTTGCCACAGGGATGTGATGTCCAACATCCAACTGCCTAAGGGACTCTGACTCCTGATTTTTCCTCAGGGTTAACTCCCAAAGCCTTTCCCATATATGGGTACAGCCACAAGGCAGCAGAGGTTTAAAATCAGGGTTCCTTCCCCTAGGCTGGTTGCCTTCCAAACCTGCCCAAAGGGACTGGTTTTAAGGTGCCAGTGACTTGCCTTCACCCCTCCTCCTGTTAGTGGAAACAGTTCCGCCACGAGAAGGCCAGGAGTTGGGATTCAGTTGTCAGAGGCTATTTGAGATGCATGCTATTGGAGCATTTTATAGAGAGTGGGAGCTTATCCCCACTCCCACCCCGGCATGACAAACCTTTGGAACCTCCCTAAAATATAGTGCCCAGGGACAGCTAGATGGCTCAATGGATAGAGCACCAGCCCTGGAGTCAGGAGTACCTGAGTTCAAAACTGGCGTCAGACACTTAACACTTACTAGCTGTGTGACCCTGGGCAAGTCACTTAACCCCAACTGCCTCACTAAAAAAAATTTTTAAATAAAAAAATAATAAAAAATATATAGTGTCAGATATTAACATAATGTTCTAGATGGAGCTCAATTTTTAAAAGCATGGGACTCTTTTCCCCTCTGTACACACATAGTTCTGCTATTAATGAAGTCAAAACTCAGATTAGCTTTTGCCTAGAATGAACTTTAAATGCATCAAAATCCACAAATCCTTTGCAAAAGACCTGTCATCTATACACATCTTTCCCCCAAACAATGTTCAAGCAGTTGAGTTCTCCAGCTACCATATAGGTCATTACATTTATTTCTGTTAAATTTCATCACACTATATATTTTTTTGCAGGGCAATGAGGGTTTGATGACTTGCCCAAGATCACACCACTAGTAAGTGTCAAGTATCTGAGGCCAGATTTGAACTCAGGTCCTCCTGAATCCACAGCCGGTGCTTTATCCACTACACCACCTAGCTGCCCCCCTCATCATATTAGATTCAGACCAATATTCCAGCCCATTGGCATCTTTTGGGGTACTGATTTTGTCATATCTATGACCCTCAGATAGAGCCTTCTTTCCAGGTTGATATTGATGTATATCAGTCATCTTTCTGCACATCTAATTAGTCAATCAGTTCTGAACTCAATTTGCTACACTATCAACCAAACTGTATTTCTCCACCATGTCCATAATGACATAGTGCAAGATTTTGTCAAATGCCAGGGGACAGTATAGTGCCTAGGTGTGCTGGGTTTAGAGTCAGATGATGGGTTTGAATCCCAGCTCATATACTTACCACTTGAATGAACTTAAGAATGGTATAACCTCTCTGAGACTCAGTTCCTCATCTATGAAATAAGGGTGATGAACTCCATGGACCCTAAAGTCCCTCTTTATGATACATGATATATATGGCATTATCCTGATCTGCCTATCTGGCTTGACTTTTTCCCATCCATACTGAAGCCAAGTGGACAGGGTACACTAAGTATCACATGACTCTTCCTCCCTCTCTCTCTTTTTCCTGCTCTAGCTGTCTCTCTGTGTTTCTGTCTGTGTTTCTCTTTGTGTCTCTTTCTGTGTGTGTGTATGTATGTATGTGTGTGTGTGTGTCTGCCTGTCTTAGAGCTATGCTAGGGTAACTATCAATTTTCCAATGCAACATTTATTATGTCAAGCACCATCACAACCTTGACCATCTCCCCTCAGATCATAATAGAGACAGTCCGAGACCCTGAACTCAAAAATCTTGGGAATGGCAGTACCCTTCAAACTACCAGACCTGCTTCTATTCCAGTCCCTGTAGCCATAACTGAAGGGAGAAATTGTTATGGAGAAGAGGTCCACCTTCCTTATCACCACAAGCAACCACTGCTGACCAATTTTCACTAACAGGTGGATGGCCACAAGAACCCTACCAGGAGTAGTACCCACCCCCAGAACACCAGTCTGGCTTCCAAACTTATGGCTACCATGCAGGGGAGAGGCTCCTCTGGATAAGAGGACAACCATCCCCACAGTCAGGGAAGCCAACTTAGCTGAATCAGGAAGATACTGAAGGAGGGGAGGGGAGGGGAGGGGAAGATAGAAAGAGAAAGAGACAGAAAGAGACAGAGAAAGAGAACAAAGGGAGGGGGAGAGAGAGGGAGGGAAGGAGAGAGAGAGAGAGAAAGAGAGAGAGAGAGAGAGAGAGAGAGAGAGAGAGAGAGAGAGAGAGAGAGAGAGAGAGGCAGTAGCACACTCCTGCAAGTCACCACCCTAACCACCAGTTCCTCTCAGACCCTGATGTAGAGAGCACAGAGCCCTGAATCCAAGAGTCCTGGGAGTGGCATTGCTTCCAACCCAGTGCTTGCACCCACCATCTTGGGAACTGCCTCTATAGGAGCTACAGCTACTAAAGATTCAGGAAAGGAAATTCATGCTCCCAAAGTTTAAGGTATTATCAATGGTTCGTCAGAAACCGATATGATTCTATCAATGAAAATGACATTTAAGAAGAATCATTCCATCTGGTTGTCACTGCACCCTAAGGAACATGGTGCTTTTCCATATGACTTTACAGATAAACTCTTCCATTACATCTTGTCTTCCCCAACAGAAGGTGATCTCCTTGAGAGTTGGGACTGTCTTGCTTTTCTATTTGTATCCTCAATACTGATCACAATGTTTTGCACATAGTAAGCACAAAATAGCTGTTTAATTCAACACTGCAGAGCCCTGTATTAAGGTTATATGACAGTATCTTATTGTGATGTAGAATTGACCTTGGGATTTCAAAGGCCAGCAAAATACAAGCTCAACCAATAGAGAAAGGTATTAAATAATAGGTTTGGTGAGGGGATTTTAGGTCTCTCATTGGAGGTCTAGCCTATTTAAGTTCAGAGATTCTCTTCAACAGAAGTTTAGACATCAAGTGTTCCAAAGATTTTGTCCTTTTAGCCACAGCAATTCAGGAAGGCCTGCCAGGGATCATGAACAGCATCACTGACATTCATCCAGCATCAATAAAGAACAGCTGATCAAACCTCAGGTCCTTTGATTAATTCAAAAGTTCTGAGAGACAGTCTCTTTTCCCTCAAGAAGCTACAGGAGATAAAGTTGAGAGATCCCACCCATAATTCCAATATCAAGATCTCTTTAAAAATAATAGCTAACTCTTATATAGCACTTACTATATGTCAGAAACTATACTGAGTGCTTTACAAATATTATCTCATTTCAGATCCCTTTTCTTTTATCCCAATGACTTTAAAGACATAATAATAATAGCTAGGGGCAGCTAGGTGGCACAGTGGATAGAGCACCAGTCCTGGAGTCAGGAGGACCTGAGTTCAAATCCAACCTCAGACACTAGACACTTACTAGCTGTGTGACCTTGGGCAAGTCACTTAACCCTCATTGCCCAACAAAAAAACAAATTATAATAATAGCTAGCATTTCTATAGTGCTTTCAAGTTTGTAAGTGCTTCACTAACATTATCTTCATTTAATCTCACAAAAATCCTGAGAGATTTGTGCTATTATTATCCCCATTTTAGAGATAAGGAAACTGAGGTAGACAGATGACTTGCCCAGGGTCATATAGCTAATGTCTGAATCATGTGAGAAAATAACTATTAATGATGAATTTCTTGGGGGGACCCAGAGATCAGTTTCAATCCTCTCTCCCTAATGCCAGAAAGTTCAGCTCTTGTCTGGGATAAGCCCAAGGGAAGAAAGGAAATGGAGATTCTTTTGTTTAGCTAGGTGGAGAAGCACACCTAAATACTGGAATTTGTCCTTTTGCATACTCTCTAGAACACCCTGAAGTCATGTCAATCAATAGAACCTAAGGATGCTGTAACCAACTGGCTTAGAACAAGGTGTGGTGAACTGCCTCTATCTAAGGAGGATAAAACCCGTTCTCTGGGGCACATCAAGGAACCTTCTCCTTGAGAAACTAAACCAGAGGACAGATAATGCCTAGAGAGATAAACTGAACCAAAACAGACTGAGCTAGCTTCAGATTCCCACCCTTCATTCTGGTCTCCCTTACCCTGGGGAGATGAGTTTTGGAGTGACTTCGGCCTTTTTGTCCTGAAGAGACAGCCACCCCTCACTAGTCACTACCAGTGGGGGATGGTCCTCCACTCCTCACCCAATTCCCCCAGCTACCACCAGTGGGGGATGGTCCTCCCTCACTAAAGGAACTTTTCACGGGCAGATGGTCCACCCCCATCAGTCCTCTATAAAAGTACCTTCCAGTCTCCTGTTCGAGGAGATTTGGTACCTCTGAGCCATGTGCTTTGTGCCTATCTCCCCATGAGAAGTCCAAGGATTTCTTTCATGGTTTCCCTCCCCCCACCCTTCCCTTCCCTTGCTCCTAAATAAACTACCACCTTATTCTAACTACTTTTGTGTGCAAGAGGGTGTAATTCTTTAAAGAGGAATTCCCAAGAACCCCAACCCCTAACCAAACCTGTACCCCATTTCCCCCCATTACAGCTACATCAGGGTCAGGCTCTTTGCTCTCTTTCTTTTTGCCCTTTCCTGCTCCCCTCTCTAGTCTTGCTCTTGCTTCGTGCGCACTCTTCCTCTTAGAACTATGTAATTATGAAGGCCAGAGATTATGACAATTTAGGAAGATACACAGTCAATTCATTATTGGCATATATGATATTAATTAATAATAAATGCTTACTGCCCCAAAAGGGTGCAACAGCCATTAATATATTAAATAGCAATTAATTTGTAAAATACAGTGGCCACAATAATTTTTAAAAAGCACAATTGAGTGAGATTTTATCTCGGGTCACATCCAGTACTGCCTCTACACAAATAACTATATAGCAAATCAGAGTATGGTTAAGTCCAAGACAGAGGTACAAAACTTCATGAGTGTTCCCAGTTCTGTGATCCTAAAAAGAGATAGTTGTATCAAGGTACAGCAGAGAACACAAGGAACTCGGAGTCAGAAGGCCTGCATTCAACTTCCAGTTATGACACTAGCTATGAGACCCAAGCAATGTCCTTAACCACTCCGTGCCTCAGTTTCCCCATCTGTTAAAAGAGCTAATTCCTACCTGGGTTATTTTGAGGAAAGGGATTTACAAACCTTTTCAAAGTATCATTCCATAGACAAAGTATTTGTTAAGTGCTTACCCTGTGGCAAGCACTCAGCTACCAAGGAAGAAAAGGTACATCACACATCAGTAGATATGATAGGTCTACCTATGGAAGAGGCATCAAAAGGAACTCTCCTGCCCCCAGATCATCCCACAGACCTGTTACCAATTCTGGAAATTCTATCATTAGAGGTACTCTTGTTGATATTAAATTTTTATCTTTGCTTTTCTAAAATGTAAATATACCTCGAAGCAGTAACACATCCAATCATTAATACCTGAGTGCAAGTTGATTTTTCAGCTCAATCTCTTAGAGATATGAAGGATCAATAGAGTTTGAGAGCACCTGGGCACCAATGAGAGGGGAAATGATCATCAATGAAAAAGAATGGAGGCAGGGGAGTATGAAAGACAAACCACAAAGTATTATGCAAAGAGCAAGACCTGGTTCTCTTAATGGGGGAGCCTAGCACCTAGCACTGGAGTTCTAAATAAACTCTGGACCTAACACGCTGACTCTCCAGTGAAAATTTTCTACTTTACAGCATCCCAGTTCCAAAGGGCAGGTCTCCAGCAGTTCACCAAAGGGACAAACTGTTCACTGCATCCCTAATTGTCAGTGGCATCATGAGCCTCACTAACATCCATTAGAAAAGACAGCATGGGTCTCTAAGAGGAATTTCTCCACCACAGCAGGAGGCTGCAAATCTCATTGTATCAGCAGCATTTTCCTGATCAGCCCCCTGAAAATCCCACTTCCGACTCAGTTCCATTCACGGACATGAACGTGAAAATCTTAAATCTGTTCCTGGAAACTGAACTCCCCTGGAGCTAATTCTCAATTATCCACGGCCACAGAAGGGGGGCCTCAATAACTAGAATTGACAAAGGATCCAAAAAGAGGAAAAAGAAGAGAAAAAAAACTTCATTTTATCTAACAGTTTCTTTTTTCTTCTACAGTATCAAAATGAGTTATTAGGGGCCTTGTTGGGTGAGGGACTACACTAGGAGAAATCCATCAAGAACTATATACCTATGGTCACTTAACTCTTGGTGTTTACTATCTAAAATAGTGAGGCAGATATAACTGAACAGAGGGCATAACAATGACACTCAATTAATATGAGTTCAAAGTTAAGTGTGTATGCCAAATATATTGAAAAAGTAGACATACTTCCAGAATAGAATATGAAAGAATAAAATTAAGTTCAGTATTACTTCCTTTATTTTAATTTTCCATGACAATCTCTAAGAAATAAACCTAAGGGGCAGCTAGGTGGCGCAATGGATAGAGCACTGGCCCTGGAATCAGAAGGACCTGAGTTCAAATCTGGCCTCAGACACTTGGCACTTACTAGCTGTGACCCTGGGCAAGTCACTTAACCCCAATTGCCTCACTAAAAAGAAATAAACCTAAAAGAAAAGAATATTCTGGCTTTGGGAGATTGAAGAAAGTCAAAGGACCTGAATAAACAAGGCAAATATAGTTCATTATTTTATTTTGTGCACTTAACATCAATGTGTATTGCAACCAGGTGGATAGTATTGGACTTGGAGTCAGGAAGACCCAAGTCAAATTCTGTCTCAGATATCTACCAGCTGTGAGTCCCTGAGGAAGTCAAAACCTCAATTTCCCTGTTTGAAAGATTGGGGGAATCTACCTCAAATGAGAATATATGTAATGTATTTTTAAAACTTTAAAGTATAATATACATATAAATGTTTGTTATTATTACCCTTTCCTAACAGCTTATTCTTCCTCCCCTCATTTCTCCTGCCCCCTTCATCATTTTTTTTTTCTGCAGATTTAATCAAGTCTCAAAGAGAAAAGAAGAAAATGCTTACTGATAAAGTTGAGGGCCCAGTTCCTTTAATAGGCTTGTTCCCATCCCTCTGTTCTTTGGAATCCTAAGGGTCTGACTGAGCACTTTTCAGTTAGTCATTTTCAGTCGTTTCAATTGTGTCCAACTCTTCATGACTCCATTTGGGTTTTCTTGTCAAAGACACTGAAGTGGTTTTCCATTTTCTTCTCCAGCTCATTTTATAGATGAGGAAACTGAGGCAAAGAGGATTAAATTATTTGCCCAGGGTCACACAAATAGTAAGTATCTGAGGCTGGATTTGAACTTGGCTCTTTCTTTTTCTTTTTTTCCTTTCTTTTTTTTTTTTTAGTGAGGCAATTGGGGTTAAGTGACTTGCCCAGGGTCACACAGCTAGTAAGTGTTAAGTGTCTGAGGCTGAATTTGAACTCAGGTACTCCTGACTCCAGGGCCAGTGCTCTATGCACTGCGCCACCTAGCTTCCCCCACTTGGCTCTTTCTGACTCCAGGCTTGGCACTCTTTTCACTGTGCCACCTAGCTGCCCAGTTAGTCATATAGGTCCAGGAATCCCAAAGAGACAGTTACAAATAGTTCTAGAATGTAGAATTGCACCCATAATCAAAAGGCCAGTCTTTCAAACAACTCTGCCACTTACTAGAAATATAACCTTGAACAAGTCATTTAAACAAGGCAGATAGGTGACTCAGTGGATAAATCCCTGGGCCTAGAGTCAGGAACACCCGAGTTCAAATCCAGATCTCAGACACTCACTAGCTGCGTGAATCTGAGTAAGTCATTTAACTATCTGCCTCAGTTTCCTAAACTATAAAATAGGGATAATAATAGCGCCTATCTCCCATGATTGTCATGAGAATTAAATGAGGTATTATCTGTAAAGCACTTAGCCCAGTGCCCATCATATGGTAGATAATTAAGAATGCATGTCTCCTTCCCTTTACTTCCAGGGCCTTAGTTTCCTCAACCTGTAAAATGAAAGGATTAGACTAGTTGGTTCCTCAGGTCCCTTCTAGCTCTCAATCCTATTAAATGACAGTCATACTAGAAAGTCAAGACCTAAATGGTCTCGCAGGACAAGACTGTTGACTTCACCTTGATATTTCCAGTCTGACTCCCATCTTTCCCTTTCTAAGAAATTAGTCACCTTCTTTCAGTAATTTTATCTCTTTTTCTCTCCAATAACATGAATGTGGAAAGCTGCCCATTCACAAAGCAGCAGACCTATCTGCAAATGGCCATATAGATTCTGCTCAGTTATAAAGAACCATTCAGAGCCATTCGGGCCCAATCGAAATGTCATCTGTTAAATGAAAGGTTTGGATTAGGTGACCTCTAAAGTCCTACCTAGCTCAGAATTCTATGTTATCATTCTAAAATGTCAATGCTCTTTGAAAATGGACAATTGTTGGGTAGCTTCTGATTTAAACAAACAAAAACATGAACTTCTGCTAATGTATTTATTTATACTCTGAAAATATCTCTTATTATTTTTTACAGTTTAATGGTATTTCAGTGGCACAGTAGATAGAGTGCTGGGCCTAGCATCAGAAAAATTCATCTTCTTGAGTTCAAATCTAGTCTCAGACACTAGCTATGTGACCCTGGGCAAGTCATTTAACCTTGTTTGCCTTAGTTTCTTCATCTATAAATGAGCTGGAAATGGAAATAGCAAACCACTCCCGTATCTTTGGTAAGAAAACCTCAACTGGGATCATGAAGAACTAGACACACTGAAAAAGGACTAAAGAACAAAAGGATTAAGGTACAGTCTGAGTTTTTGGATCAGAGATTCCTTCAATTTGAAGTTAACTGGTCTATACTTAGAGTCAGACACAAATGAAAACAATTCAACAACAACAAAATGTATTCATATACCATGATTTGTTCAGCTGATCCCAAATTCCTTTAGAATCCTGCAATAACCAAGCATAAATCAAGAAAACCAATGATGAAGCACGCTGTCCACCTCCTGACTGAGTAATGAACGGAAAGTGCAAAATGTATGTTTTTTGAACATAGCCAATATGAGAATTTTTTTTGTTTGATCATGCATATTTATTACAGGAGTTTTGTTATTTGTTTGGAGGGTAGAAAATAGATTTTTGTTCATTAAAAAATGTAAATATTTTAAGTAGTTGTATTTGGGATTGTCAACTAGCTGTGATTTGAATGGCTAGATCAGTAGTTTATTCCAAAAGTCAGTTGTTTCATAATCATGGATTACAGTCTGTTTTTACTTTTTTGGCAGGGATAAATTAAGTTTTTATATTGTATTTCTATCTTTGAGATGCTAGTTTTGGTGATTTTTAAATGTAACACAACTATCATGATTGGTCACAGGTGGACAGAAGTTTATAAATTATTTTGTTTAGCTCAGGTCAAAGCAATAGTACTAATAGTTTTGAATAACCATAAAGTACTTTCTCTGAACGTGGGGAAAAGCAAATGTGGTCATTTGCAGATAGGTAGCTATCTCTAAGTAGAAAGATTTCTGCCTATGGGCAAAATATGTAGCCAGGAAGGAAACACACTGTGATCCTGTGAAAATTCACCCTGAAAGAAATTCAACCTATCCTAATGGTCTCTGAGAATAATGCTGCCCACTTGACACTGATCATGAAAACCTTCCAGAATCTACAGTGACCATAATGATTAAGCTTATAGCCTTGGCTGTTTTGTCCTCTTGTATCAGAACACTAGATAAGGGAACCCATTTTAGAGGCATATAAAGCACAACCATTAAAAAAAGACATGAAGTACAATTGATAAAAATGTAATTACTTGTTTCCACATGGAACATGCTTTGTAGAGCAAAACCCCTGGCTGCTGTTTTTATTGCTGCAAATAATAAAAAAGGTATTTAGGAAAATTGTTACTAAAATCGTCTCAAAATTCTGCCATCAAGAAATTGTGCCTTAAAATTAATTCATTTTTTTTCTTTTGCAAAACCAATTTAAATATACCACAGGTACACAAAGGTATGTGCCTTTCAGTGACTTGTAATATCTTTATTGATTTTTTTAATAAAAAAGAATGGATATATTCTTTCATATTTTCTTGTACTCTGAAGCATTTAAATAAAACAAGTCTCCTTGCTACATGAGATTTAGGTGCTACAATATATTCTAACCGTCTTCATGATTGTGGAATGGAGCATTTAATTAAATCAAATATTCTAATTTACAGAGTTGGCAAATATGCTACTTATAAAATAATAAGTTTCAAAACAGGATATAAGAACATACATCAGTGATAATATGCTTTTAAAAACCCTTTGGTTTGGGGTTTTTTTTTTCTAAAATCTATAAAGTCCATGTGCTCCTGCTGTCTATTTTCTAACCATCCCTTCACGCTTGGCACTCCCATCCTGCTCCTTCCTTTTTAGCAACCCTTCGTAAAATGGAGATTGATCAGGGAAATTCCCCGTAAACAAGTCAATGGACTTAAAGGATGTCAGACTTTGTCTTTGATATTTGAATGCACCTTTTCCTAAAGAAAGTATGCCTACCTTTTTGTTTCAGTCCTTCCCTTCTCTTTGTGATGCCATTTTGTTTTTTTCTTAGCAAAAATACTGAAGTGGTTTGCCATTTCCTTCTCCAGCTCTTTTTACAAATGAGGAAACTGAGGCAAACAGTGAAGTGACTTGCCTTGAGTCAAAAAACTAGTAACTGAGGGCAGATTTGTACTTAGGTCTTCCTAACTCCAGGCCCAGAACTCTATCTACTGAGCCACCCAGTTGACTACTAGGGGCTGGCTTTCAGTGCCTCCAAGGTAATTTTCTTGGATACAAAGTAAGATTTTGTAGGACATACACGGTGAAAAAGCCATTCTTCTATCCTGGACTATAAAAGAGGGCTTACAGTTTACTGTTATCCTTTTTCTCCCTTTTCACCTTTTCCTTCACTTCTTTCTTCCTCAGTACAGTAGCAAGGTTAGAAGGTATTTTATCCCTCCTCCCTCACCCTGAGTTACCAATAAATGCTTTTCAGAAGGCCTCAGAGGGGAATGCCTGGACTTCAGATTCCTACATAACTTTTGCCTTTCTTTCTTCCCTTTTTGAGCACTGTACAAAGGCTGGAGAATTGAGAGCGGGCTTTCTCAGACCAACAGGCAGTAGTTGCATCGGGTCAGGAGTGGAATATCAAGAGAACTTCTGAAGGACCTGGTGGAAGCAGGCATTTGTTTGCACACATTGTCCAATAGCAGAGGTCACAGCCGATATTCCTGAACCCCACACTCCTGTGTAGAAAAGGGGGACATCTAAATTTCCTAGGCAGTAGAATATAGGAATCTAAACATCTAGTACAGAAGGGAAATTACTAAGGTAATAACAGCCTCGTAACTGGCCTTGAAAGCAAACCAAAGTTCAATCATTTTGGAGTTCCATCCTGTGAAAGAAAGGGAGTAGTAGCATCCTCATAGATAAAGAGGCTTGCCCAAGAGGAGGTGGTGGTAGTAGTATTGGTGGTGCTTGTTTGTCCTTTGTTCTTCAAGAGCACCATTACATCAGGGTGATGGCATGACTTGCAGTGAATTTGGATTTATGTGAGGGATGGCTGTGCAAAGGTCACCAACTTCACTCTCTCCTCCAGAGCCATCTGGGTCCAATGGAAAAATATATATTAAGATGACTGGAGATGGCCCTGGATGTTTTTTTAAGGCAATTGAGAATAAGTGAGTGGCCCAGGGTCACACAGATAGTGTCTAAGGTGAGATTTGAACTCAATTTGAACTCAGGTCCTCCCAATTTCAGGGCCAGTGATCTATCCACTGCACCACCTACCTGCCCCAAGGTCCCAAGACAGAGGAGCCAGAAAGTGGGACCCTGTCATCCTTGTTATTATAGTGACTTATTTGGATAATGTATATGTATTGTAAAAGGAGTTATTATCTAACATGTCTAAATGATATTTGCCTTCCTAAAGGAGTCAATAAAACAGATTTCACCAAAATGGCAGTGAGTTGCCTGAATGGCAAACAAAAATCCAGTTCCCTCTGAATGGAGTTTGGGGGCTATAAGTCAGGTTTTTTGTGTTTTTTTAAACTGGTTGATGAGATATTATAAGGACTTTGGTTTGGGGATTTTCCTTTTGTTTTGTTTTAAGAAGTTTCATTTTTTTGTTGTTGTTGTTAATCTAAATTTAAATCACAAATAAAATGGATATTTCCATAAGCACATCAGAACAATAAAAGAGAATACATGAAACTACAGATCTCTAGTATGTGAAATTTGCTTTTCAAGTATATAAGTTCAACCTCTAACTCTTAAAGCTGCCCTGTTTATCTGTGTTTCTAGACTTCTTTCTGTTCTCTTTGTTATGACTCCTTTGTACAGTCTGCATTTACTCAATGGTGAAATAAAGACTATCTCCTGAGTACGCTGAACCCCCCTTCCCTGGGCACTGCTAAACGGTGTTCCTGGGTGTCTCAATACACCCAGCGAAGTACTGTTGACATAAGTGACTTCAGCTTGAATTTGGAATGGGCATGAACACCCAAGCCCTTTAGCAATGTAAATTTATTATATAAATTATGATAATCAGATATTTGTCAGGGCAGCCTGACATGCATGTTAATCATTGTTTTCTGAGGGGACAGCTAGGTGGGGCACTGAATAAAGCACCAGCCCTGGATTCAAGAGGACCTGACTTCAAATGTGACCTCAGACACTTGACACTTACTAGCTGTGTGACCCTGGGCAAGTCACTTAACCCTTATTGCCCTGTGCAAAAAAAAAAAAGAAAGAAAGAAAAGAAAAAATAATTGTTTTCTGAGTATGACAACCAGATATGCCTGCCATTGGTTGGCTGTAATAACTACCTGTGGTTATGACCTCCACATGTTAGCTTATTGTCACAGATACCTTTGTATCTTGATTGAATATTGATTACATAATCCCTAAACCAATTCATTGGATTAACCACAGAACCAGGTCACTCTAGGTCCAGGTTATCCCATATGATCACAATAAACTAGCCCAATGTTGCAGTAGTGACCAAGTTCTTTACAAAATGTGGTACACAAATAGCCCACATTGGTACAAGCCTAATAAGTATATGCAAAACCATATCATGAGTGCCCAACCTCCAGGGATCCCCAAGGGGAATGAGTGACTATTGCCTCACAGATTAGATCAGATAGGGTCTAGCCCCTCATCATCTTTGCCCACACACCTAACTCCTAGAATTGTCATTGTGCCAACCAAGGGATGATAAGATTGTCCCTTAGAGAGTAGAACTGATGACTTGTCACTTACTAACATTAGAAGGATGAAGCTATTTGGGCCTTATCACTTCTTACCTAAATTATTACAAGAGCTTCCTAACTAGGTCTCTTCTCCGCTCACTTTGGTCCATACTCCACACTGCTGCTAATGTTCCTTAATCAGAGACCTGACCATGGGACTCCCCTACTCAATCACTGCCTGTGGCTTCCCATTGCCTCAAGGATAAAATATACATGCCTCTATTTAGCTTTTAAAGCCCTACACAACCTGGCCCCAGTTGATCTTTTCAGCATCTTTGGACATTACTCTCTTTCCCAAAACTCTGCATTGCAACACAACCTGTGCTTTACACCGTTTCTCACACATTCTATTCTATCTAGGCTAGGTGATATAGTGGATAGAGTGTTGGACTTAGAGTCAAGAGGATCTGAATATGGATCTGTCCTCAGACCCTTAAAAGCTATGGAACCCTTTGAAAGTCACATAGCCTAAATTAGCCTCAGTTTTCCTCATATGCAAAATGGGGATCAAGTTGCTGTAAAGATCAAATGGAAAACACACACACACACACACACACACACATATATATATATGTAAAATGCTTTGTAGGCCTTAAGGTACTATATAAATGTTTTAATTATTCTTAACCTCCTGTCTCCATGCCTTTTGCACTGACCATCCCCTATGCTTGATATTCACTCTATCCTTTCCTCTGACTCACTCTCCCTTTAAGTTCCAATTCAAGTACCACTTTCTCCATGAAACCTTTCTTTGATCCCTACCCCCATCCCCAACTCCAACTCCTAGGGGCCCTTATTCAAAATCTTTGTATTCGAGATACATACACTCATGTATGTTTAAGTGTATGTGTATATTTGTATTTATTTGCTTTGCATTTCTCTTATATTTGTGTATATATACACATATAAATATATATGTATGTATATACGTGTATTTGTATATGTACTTGTCTCCCACATTAGAAGTGAAGCATTTTGAGATGAAGGATTGTTTCATTTATTGTACTTATAGCCCCAGCTCCTATTACAGTTCATGATAAATAGTAGTTACTTAATAAATACTTATTAATTGATTAATTAGGTAATTTTCATTGTATAGTATGAGGATCTGAGATCAGACTCTGTCCAAGAAATTAGTTCAGTGAATAATCATTTGATAGTATGTTACATGCATCAGTTTAATTTGAAGTTAATAAAGCATATCAAGCAATTTAATTCATAACATGGCCTGTCTCTCTGTGGTAGGTATGCGCTCAGCATTGGCTGCTGCTATAATATAACCTCTTGGGTACCTGTGCTTGAGAAGTCAATAAAAGAAAGCAGAACAATAGTCCCAAGCCTTTCCTTGGGTGAGACAAAATGTACCTGTAATAAAGACCTATTGCTTTTAGAATAACTGGATGATTTTAAAATCAAACAAGATGCCTTGAAATGTACAACAAGAAAGATAGCTTTGTTCTGTGACCCTCTAATTATCATTATCAAGTAAGGGATAAAGTAAAAGGTTTATATTCTCCTGTGAAAGTCTCTAAGTCCCAAAGTAGCTACAAAGGACAGGGACAGCACGTAACACAAAAACTATATTAACGTGCTTCATTAACATTTTTGATGATTCGGGAGGGTTTCAGGATCTCATAGGATTTCACGATCAAGGTTAGAAGCAACTACAATTATACCAGCCATATGGAAAGGTAGCATTTTTAAAGAGGTCCCAAGACAGAATGTTAGATAACAAAATTTACTACGTGTATCTTGCTCAGCTTCATTGCTTGACATGCAATTAGGTTCTCCAAGAAGAGGAGCCATCAAAAGTTAAGAATGTGATCATATCAGCCATCCTCCCTGCTACCCAGTCACATCTCTGCTCCCAACCACACCTCATGCCCTCAACCTCATCCACTGATACTTTTCTCCTAGCTCAGACCATGCTGGACAGACTGAAAACTTGTATTAGATGGCAAGGATCAAAAGAAAAAAGAATATGTTCCCATACATAATAATTTCCCACTTGGCTGCTACCTTAGTCTCACTCTCCAGACCTCTATCAGAGTATGTTCTTGCCACACAAAGTCTATACACTTCTGGTAACAATAGATGACTTTAATATATTCCATCTCCAAATGCTGGCGGTTCATCCAACTTACAAGATATATTCATACTGCAAATTAAATAAATGTGTCATGCCAAGTATTTCACCCTTCCTCATCTTCTGGGAAATTGGTGTGAATTACCTATATGTAAGCTAGAGGAAATTTGACAAATTGCAATGAGGATACAGTAGGTTGAGTTAAAATGTGCAAAGCATAGAGGCATTCTCATACCCATGTAGCATGCATCAATTCAGACAACAAGGAAACTGGCTAGAGGACAATGTCAATTTTGAACACCTGCTGCCTCTGAAAAAGGAGTCTTTCAAATAAATTTTACAATCATTGAATCCTATAGTTCCAGGAACCTTCAGGAGGTAGGAGGAAGGAGAGAAAGAAAGAAAAATTGAAAATTTTAATAAAGAAAAAACTATGGGGGGGCAGCTAGGTGGCACAGTGGATAAAGCACCAGCCCTGGATTCAGGAGGACCTGAGTTCAAATCCAGACTCAGACACTTGACACTTAACTAGCTGTGTAACCCTGGGCAAGTCACTTAACCCTCATTGCCCTGCAAAAAAGAAAGAAAGAAAGAAAGGGAGACAGAAAAAGAAAAGAAAAAACTATGCTCCAGTAATGAGGTCTTGTATCTCTATGGGATAGGTGACCTAGCATGGTACTTTGTATATAGTAGGGTCTTTAATAAATATTTGTCATATTGAATTGACTTTTTCAAAGCAATCTAAGAAAAAGGCTTAAGATGACAGACTAGAAGACAGAGGCAGAGTACTTTGAGTCTAAAAGCACTGAGACATTCTTCCACTTCAACCCCCAGTGACAAGCAAATAAGGCATGCAACCCCAGAAAAGCCATTATATAAATGCTTAATTGCTCTGAGGAGTCCCTACCCTGACACTGAGATTCCTTATGAACAGAAGAATGATAAAAATTAAATGACCAAGACCGACCATAAAGCTATATTTGGGACATTAGTGGGAATAAAGGAAAACAGAGTGACCCTAAGAACAGTTGTTGAGCTTGTGGGGGCGTGGAATGAGAGGGGAAACTAGGTATACTAGTAGATTACCCACCCCCACACGTTGATGATACTCAAATAACATTCCTTAGGGTATTAGGAAGTTTCAACAAGAAAACTTTTGGGGTGGAGGGGCAATGAGGGTTAAGTGACTTGCCCAGGGTCACACAGGTAGTAAGTGTCAAGTGTCTGAGGCTGCATTTGAACTCAGATCCTCCTGAATCTAAGACCAGTGCTTTATCCACTGTGCCACCTAGCTGCCCCCAACAAGGAAACATTGATGTCATTTCATTAAGGACATAATGCTGACACATCAATGGCTTTGATTTCACACATACACACACACACACACACACACACACACACACACACACACACAGAGCAATGAGAAGCAATCCCAGGTGGATTTAAGGATGAAAGTGGGGGCAGCTAGGTAGCACAGTGGATAAAGCACTGGCCCTGGATTTAGGAGAACCTGAGTTCAAATCTGGCCTCAAACACTTGACACTTACTAGCTGTGTGACCTTGGGCAAGTCATTTAACCCTCATTGCTCTGCTCACCCCCAAAAAATGTAAGTGGAATGACAAAAACAAAGTCGTGAAAGGTGGAAAAGATCTGGAATGATTTTTATAAAAAAACAACTAAAATGAAGTCATCACATTTGGTTTCTAATATCACTGTCACATATATGCCATAGAGATAGCCTGAAAGTGGTATGCTAGACCTAAGACTCAGGACCCAGGTTCAAAAGGCTAGTAGTGTGAGTTCCAGACAGAGTAGAAAGAGGAAGAAGAGGAAGGAGGCAGGAGCTACAGGTGTTATGACATGGAGAAAGAGGCCCTTTCAAAGTTTCTTCTTTGATGCTTTTGCCACATTGCAAGGAAGAGCTAAAACAAAGAAGAGCTGATTATACTGGCATTTTCTCCAGAATATTTAAGAATGTCAGAAAGGAGGTAGGGGGCTGGTATGTGGTGACTTAATTCTATGTGGAGTCTAGACCAAACTTAAGCATGAGAAAATGTGATGGTTGGAAAAATCATTTGATAAGTCAATGGTAAGTACACAGTAGAGACACCAGTTGAAGCTTGAAGGCTCAGGTCAGGGCACAGTGGTACCTGCAGTGTTTGGACACGGGTGTCTTCACTTTGTGCTGTCATTGTAGTACATGGTGGTATTCATAAACATTTTGTTAGTATGCGTATCTATCATATCCAGAGCCCTCACACAATGGGCACCAGAATCGGAGAAGTAAGTGGTGATAAGAAGTAAGGGGTCAGGGGTGGCTAGGTGGTGCAGTGGATAAAGCACCGGCCCTGGATTCAGGAGTACCTGAGTTCAAATCCAGACTCAGATACTTGACGCTTACTAGCTGTGTGACCCTGGGCAAGTCATTTAACCCCCATTGCCCTGCAAAAAAAAAAAAGAAGAAGAAGTAAGGGGTCAGATGAAACCTAATGCTATCCATCTGGATTATACATAATGAGCTAACTTCATAGAGGAGGATGCCATGGGCAATGACACTTCTAGGAATGTAAAAGAGGCAGACCAGGTTACCATATAGTCAGCTCCCCCTTCCCTGGTCATATTGGACAGTTTAGTAGAGGTGGAGTCATGGGGAGAGCCAGGGTCAGCAGGATGGTGTGTACAGGCAAGGAAGTTGTTGAAGCTGGTTCAGTCATAGCACAAAATCATCCCTGGTGATGTTTGATCCTGAAGCTCCTCTCCTTGTGCTTCCATTACTGTACTAGAAAAGATTGTTTATGGGTGTTTTGGTGATCCAGGTCTATGCTGCTCCAGTACCATCATACAGAATGCACTAATGGGAGACATAAGCCACAATGAGAACTGTGGTCAGATACAGCCCTTCAGCTACCTATTTGAACTGTGCCAGGTGAGGTTGCCCTGGTTTTCCTAAAACAAGGGATCATCCATAGCCAGGAATACATAGAATCACAATATTTTAAAATGGAAGGAAACTCAGAGCTCAATTAGTCCAGTGCCCACCTACCCTCCATTATTCAGATGATGAAACTGAAGCCTAGAAGGAGAAAGAAGAAACCAAGAATGTATTAAGCACTTGCTATGTACTAGTCACTGTGCCAACTGCTTTATAAATATTATTTCATTTGATGCTTTTGCAATGGAGGAAACTGAGACAGACAAAGATTAAGTGACTTACCCAGGATCACAGAGCTAAGAAGTCTATGAAGCCAGATTTGGATTCAAGTCTTCCTGAATCCAGGCCAAATGCTTTATCTTCTGAGCCACCTAGGTGCCTCTAGAGGAGTGGGGTATTCCCCCAACATCACATAGACACTAAGTAACAGAGAAGGGTTTAAACTAAGATCCCTTGACTATAAACCTTGTGCTTTTCTCTCTATACCATGCTGCCTCCTATGACACAAAATATTTTAAACACGGCTTCCATTCATCATTAGATACCATCACAGATTCCCAGAAAATCATTTCATAGGCTGCAGAAATTTATGAGGGATAATATTCTGCCAATTTGCCTTTTTACATTCTCGGAAGAATGGTACTCATGCTGAAACACCCACCTATGAATAAAAATGTCCAAGAGGACACAAATCCACAGATTCAGGATCATTGGTGGTTGTGCTACCATCTGAAAGGCCTGCATTCTCCAGACTCCCCAACACCAACAGGAAGGCAAGTTGGAAGAGCTGAAGAATTCCAGTTGGCTGTCTACACTGCCGAAGTTCACTGGTTAATTGGCAATCCTTCACTTTGCAGGGTGTTCTGCAGACCCTGGATTTCTTAGCAAAATAAAGCTGTTTATCTATCTGTCTGCCAAGAACCAGCTTTCTCAGGAACTTTATGAACCTTCCCAGAGTACAGCTAGAACCAGTAAATGAAAATAAATAAAGTAAATAAAAGAGATATAAAATGGCAGGTAGAAATGTCCAGGAACTAGCAGCACACAAGAAGGCAGTTAGGTCAGCAAGCAGAGATGTAAAAGTCTCTTGAAAATAGAAGTGATATATAAATGCAAACTATTATTATTATTATGACTCCTACCATTGTCCTCACTGCAGGCATTACTGCTCACCATCTTACCAGTGTTACTTACTCAGATCTAAACCGCAGGGTATTCTCTTCATTACATCTTGTTTTCCAACCCTTAGAGAGCTTCCACATGAAATCAGTAACTGGTTTAATGACAATTTTCTGCAAATCTCCTTGTACCTCTCTGTCCCTTGTACCAGCCTCAATGAAGAGACAGAAAAAGAAACAACAAAATGGTGCATTTTGCTATGATGACACCTCAAGAAAAGCAGGGCCTTTCGGGAACGGGTATAAGGTTGGGCACCAGGAGTGGGGGAAGAGGGCTGCTGATGGGAAAAGTGGAAAGCTGCCAAAAAGAAACCTTGCCTACTGCACCATTTTGCCCATATCATCCCTGGCATACCAACAAAGTCCTCATCCTACTCTTCATAACCTCCCAAGTGATCTACCATAATGATTTCTTTTCTTCTCCTTTTCCTACGACTAGCTTCTTTCTGCTCTGAGGCAGGGCCATGGAAGGAAAAGGTGAGAGAGAGAGCAGTAGAGCTTTGAAGAGAATAATAGAACCATTGTTTCCACAGGCAGCTTGGTGTAGGAGGTGTTCTTAAGTCTGTGAACTTAAATTTTAAATATTTTGACAACTGTATCTCAATACAATTGATTTCCTTTATAATCCTAGGCATTTTACTTTATGCATTTAAAAACATTATTCTAAGAAGGGTCACCAGACACTAAAGGGCCCACAAAAAATGGTTAAAAACTCCAGGCATATTGGATAGAGCTTTGGACTTCAAGTCAGGAAGATGAGTCTGAATATGACCTTAGATACTAGCTTTGTGACCCTGGGTAAGTAATAACCTCTTAGCATCTCTCCTCACCTATCAAAAATAGAAGAGCTAGGTGGCACAGTGGATGGAGTGCCAGGCCTGGAGTCAGGAAAATCTGAATTCAAATCGAGCCTTAGATACTTATCAGTTATGTGACCCTGTCGAAATCACTTTACCCTCTTTTCCTCAGTTTCCTCATCTGTAAATTGAGCAGGAGAAGGAAATAGCAACTCCACTCCAGTATTTTTGCCAAGAAATCCCCAGATGGGTGCACAAAGAGTCAGACATGACTGAAAACAACTAAACAACTTCACAAGGTGGTTGTGAGGACCAATTTTGAAGGACTATCTAAATGCTAGTAATTCTTGTATAGAGGGTTTGACAATAATCCCCCTCAAAGAAATAAAAATAGTAGGAGTAGGGAGCAGCTAGGTGGCACAGTGGATAAAGCACCTGCCCTGGATTCAGGAGGACCTGAGTTCAAATCCAGCCTCAGGCACTTGACACTTACTAGCTATGTGACTCTGGGAAAAACACTTAACCCTCATTGTCCCCCCCAAAAAAAGAAAAAGGTAGCATTAGTAGAGCATTAGTAGAGACAGCCCATCTGAATCCATCACAGCTCCAATTAATCCACATCTCTACTCCTTATAAAATGGTAGATTAAAGAGGGCAGAAGGGTATATTTCTCCCTGAATTACCTACTTAGCTCGATGAAGGTGGAAGGGGAAGGAAATAAGCATTTATTAAGTTCTTACTATATGCCAAGCAGTGTGTTTTAATAAATGCCTATGATGTATCAGCATCTGTGCCAGATGTCCTATCCATTTCACAACCTAGCTGTCACACAGTGGTCTGCACTCTGTATCATATCTCCTCAACTCCATGTCTTCTTCCTAGACTTGGTCTCTGTTTCCTTAACTTCACGCGTCCTGATAGATAACTAAACAACTGTGTCCTTGATTGCCCTTGAATGACCATAGACAAAGTGCCTGAACCCAATCTATCATTATCTAAAAAATCCAGATGAATTCTGAAAAATCCAGTCCCCTTCCCTAGGCTTCCCCGAATTTAGGTGATTGTTACAATCCAGAGCAAAAGTAAGTACTGATTTCTCTTGCTACCTTTTCAGTGCCCAAGGTAGCACTACAAACTTACAGATGCAGCCTTCCTGTTATCAGCACTTTGCAGTGCAGATGGAACTGGGATAATAAGCTCAAGAACATGTACTTGACTCCCAGGCCTGTAGTCCCCTGCCAGGCTTCTTCTGCAGCTCTTGTGTTTCCTGTTGGGCTTTTGTGGCCCCTCTCCCAAATCCCAGTCAAGATGTGGGGGAATTAGGCTGATGTCCTTGATCACTGGCTTGCATATTAGTTAAGCTGCCAAGGATTTCCTCTTTAATCACTTCTGTACAGAGACAGCTTTTCTGCTGCATCGTAGAGGTGACCTAGGCTAACACCAGATATGGTCAAGGAGAAATGCAGAAAAAAATAAATAAATAAAAGAGAGACCTCCAACTACCAAGACCACATATCTATAGTAAAAGTTAACTTTACAATTTCCTGCACTCTCTTCCTCTTTTCTTTTTACCTACCATCTGTCTTCTTTCACTCTCTCTACTACTAAAAGGAAGAAGAAATGGTGTTTAATAGACCTATATCAGTTTTAATAGAGGTCTCTAATGCTGTCCCACAAGGTTCTGTCCTCAGCTTTGTCCTCCTAGTCATCATTTTTATCAATGACTTTGATGGAGACATAGAGATGAGATGATATTGGTAATTAAATTTCCATGTGATATAAAGCTGGAAGGTGTAGCTAATAGAATGGATGACATTCCTAACTCAACCTGTACCAATTTTGGAAGCTCTGGTTGTTCAAGGTTTTTTCCTTATATTAAGCTTATATTTGCTTCTTTAAAAGTTCCACCTTTTACTCCTAGTTCTCCCCTTTGAGACAGGAACAAATGCAAGTCTTCTTCCATGTAATAGCCTCTCTAACCCTTGAAAACATCTAACAGATTCCACCTCAGCCTTCTTTTGTCCAGACTAAACACCTCAGTTCTTTCAATCAATCTTCATTTGGTGTGATCTCAAAGCCTTTTGCTATCCTAATAGTCCTACAACTGATAGTTGTCCTTCCTAAAATGTGGCAGCCAAGACCAGGCACAACATTCTATATGTGGTCTGAATGGGACTGAGCACAACATTCCTGATATGGTCTGACTAGGACATAACTACCCATGTCCTGGACATGAGGATACTACACTCCCTCTTAAAGCCTAAGATCACACTAGGTTTTTCCATGTATATATGTTGAATCAAGTGGAGCTTGGAGTCTACCAAAGGGCCCAGATTTCCTTTCAGAAAGGTTTCTGTGTGGCCATGGCTCCCCCATCTTGTACTTATGAGGTTGATACTTTGAACACAAGTGTATGTGATTTTAAGGATTGTTAAGGGCTAAAATTCTAGCTAAAATGTCTAAAATATCTAATGAGTGGTCGCCAATAAATTATAAGCTTTAGCAAGAGTTAGACTTTTAAGCATTTATTAAGGAGAATAAGAATTTGGTAAAGAGAGAAAGGCCTACATTCATCTATCTATTAAAGGGAGAGCACATTTCTAGCTCCACTCTCCACCAGAGTCCAAAGGAAAGAGTGCCAGACAGAGCGCTAGTCCCTTCTTCCTCTCACTAGCCAATGTCACTTCCTGATGCCAAAGAAAAGACTCTTGGTCTTGCCCTCAAAGACCTTCGCTTCATGGGCAGAACTCTTCTACAGTAAGTCTCCAGCAGGTGGCATCATTCCAATCATTACAGGATGTATTTTCAAATTCTATGATCCTGAGATCATTGTTATTATTGTCAGTCAATAAGCATTTATTAAGCACCTACTATGTGGCAGGGGCTGTACTAAGCACTGGAGATGCAAAGGAAGACAAAATATAGACTGTGAACTCCTCGAGGTCCGAAACTAATAGGGGAGACAACATGTAAACAACTACATACAAACAAGCGATATAGAAGTTAAAATGAACATAAAGAACAGGAAGGCAATAATAATATTAATAATCAGTAATAATAATTAATAATAATAGATACCATTATATAGCACTTACTATGTGCCAGGGTTATACTAAGCATTTAACAAACATTATCTCATTTGAACCTCAAAACAGAGGTTAAGTGACTTGTGCAGGATCACACAGCTAGTATCTAAGACCCAGTGCTCTATTTACTAGGTCACTAGAATTAAAGGGAATCATGAAAGATTTCTTGTAGAAGGTGGCATTTTAGCTGAGACTTTAAGGAAGCCAGGAGGTAGAAATGAAGAGGGAGAAAATTCCAGGCATAGGGGATAGGCAGAAAAAACCCGGAGTGGGAAGATAAAGTATTTTGTTAAAGGAACAGCAAGGAAGCCAGTGTCACTGAATTGCAGAGGTGAAGAGTAGGGGGATGGATGCTAGGTATAAAAAAAACTAGAAAGGTAAAGGGGGCAGGTGATAAAGGGCTTTGAATGCCAAACATAAAATTTCATATTTGATACTGAAGGTAATAGAAAGCCACTGGAGTTTACTAAGAAGGGAACAGGGGAGTGAGGAGAGGTAACTGTCAGATCTGTTTTAAGATCATTTTGACAGCTGAATAGAGGATGGATTAGAGTGAGAAGAGACACAGCAGGGAAAGCCACCAACAGGTTATTGTAATAGTCCAAGTATGAAGTGATGAGAGACCACACCAGGGTGCTGGCAGTGTCAGAAGAAAGAGGGCCATAGTTCTAGGTATTGCTTATAGGTGCTACAATAATTGTTGTGACTTACCTTAAAGGTGATTTTACCATGGTCACACAATCAGTAAATAGTAGATGTCAGAGGGACTTGAACATAGCTATGTGTTTCTTATTCCAGGACCAGCCCTATACCCAAGGTGAAATGTTACCTCTCTTTGGTTTTGTATCCTGCCCTATTAATTTTCATATTGGGTGGCAGTGCAATAGAGTGAATAGATTGTGAAACTTGGTATCATGAAGACCCAGGTTAAAAATCGCCCCTCTGACATTTAGCTATATGAGCACAAATAAGTTAATTAACCTCTCTGAGCCTTAGGCAATGCTCTAAGACTTAGACAGCTTGTGACCTGAATCAATGTAAGGAGAGCCCACAAAAACCACATAGTCTAGACCTGTAAACATAAAATTCCATCAAATTAAATTTGGCCCAATTAAGTCTTTAGACTATTTGGAGGTCCTGGTCCTATCACCTCAGAAAGTTAGTTATTCCTTCTATATTTGAGTCTTCTACCTTGGTAAAAATGTCATCTACATCTTTATCCAAGCCAGTGATAAAAAAAATTGCAAACAACATAGGACCAAGGACAGATTCATGAGCAACTCCATTGGAGATTTTCTTCTATAGTTGATACGGAACAATTCATTACTACCCATTGAATCCTGTCATTCGCCTAGTCCCAATTTCATTTAACTATACTTTTGTCCAGCTCACATCCTTCCATCTTTTAGAGTCTGCCATATGCTTTACTAAAGCCTTGGCAAATTGTATCTATAACATTCCCCAATTTATAAGTTTAATAACTTTATCCAAAAAGGGGCAGGTGGGGGGTGAGGGTGGGGGAAGATTGGTCATAAATGACCTGCTTTTGCTGAAGCCATGTTGGCTTTTTTTGTTATTAATGCTTCCTTTTGTAGATGTTTGCTAATAGCAATAAGCTAAAACCAACAAAATGAAAATTTTAAGTAATAAATGAATTTTTACTACATTTGTTTTTAAGTACTTTCTTAAGTGAGTTTTAAAATAATAGATAGCTATAGCTACCATTTAGATAGGTTTTAATGTCTACAAAGAATTTTACATGTAATCTCATTTGGTCCTCACAAAAATTCCATTTTACAGATGATAAAATTGATACAGAGAGGTTACATGACTTTCTCAGGGTAACACAGCTAGTAAGTGTCTGAGGCAGGATTCAAAATCAGGATTTTCTGACTCCAAGTCCAACATTCTATGTACTGCATCACATAGTTGTCTATATCACCTTTGATAGGGAGTCCTGGCTTGAAGGAAGACTTGGGAATTTTATCTGGACAAGTCCTGTATAAGCCAAATGTCCTTTCCCTATTGCCCTCTATTCCTTACACACACACATGCAAAGAGGAACAGAACTACAAGGCCCAAAATGTTCACACCCAGTATCAAGTGGAGAGGACTCATATTAGAAGGAAAGAAGAATTCAGGGTAGGCTAATTAGCAAGGGCAGTTCAGCCATTCTGACAAACAAATGGTTGGTGTTCTTAGGTGATCAGCCATCCCATACAACTTACATGGAACTTTTCCACAAAGACAAGCAAAATTAAAAAACCGAATCAGGTGAAATCTACCATGTTGAATAGAGAGAAAAATTAGTAAAGATGATATAACCAAAGGAAACTAAGAAATCCAAGACATTCATAGAATAAAGTATAAGGTCCATCAGGAGCCCTAGAAATCAACCAATCCAACCTTCTAATTTTATAGATAAAAAATAGAGCCCCTTAAAATTTATGACTTCTTAAACTAATCCCTTTCCTACATCCTCCTCCTCTGAATCCCAATTAGCCTGCACTCTCTCTCTCTGGGGACAAAAAAATGAGTTCAGCAACTGAGGATCAGATGTGCATTTCTCAGCAGAACCTGAGGTACATTTCCATACCCAGAATCCCTTTTTTGAGGTACTCCGTTTTCAAGGTCCAAAGAAACACAGGAAACTGCTCAGTATCCACTTAAGAATACCCAGAGAACACCAACACACCAAATAAGTTCCTGACTACTCCCTTAGAGGCTGTTCACACCTAGGACTACTAGAATGAGAGTGTCCAAAAATACTGGACCAGAGTCAAGTTGCTACAAGCTCCCCAAAGCCAATTTTCTCACACATTGCAAAGCAAATATTCCCAAAATCAACCAATCTGATACCCCTACACCGGGTCTGCTCTCACTGGTGATCTTGCTTAAATACTCTCCTCTCTAACCCATATCCAGGTGAAATTGACTAAGTTAATGTCCACTATAAAGTTTTCAGCTGAGTTTAGCTGCCCCTGCCATCTTGGCTAAAATTCACAACTTCTTTCACCCAGCTCTGGGCCCCCACTCCCAGAATCTCTGTGTTTTGTCACCAGTGCTGATGCTACAAATTGTGAAACAGCTCATCCTAGAAACAGGATATTTTACTAGTCCCTAGTATGGTTTGGTTTGAGCATCACTAATTGAACCAAACCTGCAACTATGCTCATCACAAAAAACAAGTCTATTCATTTAAATATGTGTAAATTAATATATTTAAATATATGTTAATGTGTTTCATTCTAATGATTATAATATATTAATGCATTAAATAATATGTCCTATTAATTATATCTTTTATATTTGTATATGCATAAAGTGTATATTTATATAATATATATAAATATATCTTCAGAGTTCCTAATAATTCTTTGTAGCATATCCCAGCATTAATCAGTCAGTCCTTACATATTAGCTTATCCTCCATCAAGACCATATCTGTCACTGAATCAAATCAAACCAAAACAGTGAAATGTCTCAAGTTTCAAGATCCAGAGCACTGACAGGAGGGAAAGAAAACCATTAACCCTTTGAAAAAACTCCTCCTACCAAGCAAAGATAGTCAACAGAGTTGGCTGTCACAGTAGGAAAGACTGAGCCTGGGGTGGGTGACAAACAGACAGACAGACAGACAGACAGACAGACAGAGACAGAGACACAGAAAGAGACAGAGTCACAAAGTGAAACAAAGAGACAATCAGAAACAATAGAGATCCACAGAGACAGAAACAAAGAAAGACAAATACATAGAGACAGAGAAGGAGACATATATGGAGACACAGAGACAGAGAGCAGATGCTTAAACAAAGCCAGACAGATGAGGTATGTGGTCATGTGCTATTATCTCCATTAACAATAGTAATATCTCATATTTATATAGCATTTTGCAATTTTACACAGCTCTGTCCTCACACAAACCAAGTGAAATGAGTAGGATAAGCAATTTTATCCCCATTTTACAAACAAAGAATCCAAACATCAGAAAGGTTAAGTGACTTCCCAAAATCAGCCAGATTGTAATCTATGGGTCCTAGACCTCAATCCAGACTTTCAGTACCATTAACCTCTCTACTAGGCAGCCATAATGTTTTAATTCTACCCTTTGGCTATCCAAGAATCCCATACAGTGAGGTCATGACAGTAACTTACATTCTTATTCATTTTCTCTCTTCTCCCTCTTCACTAATATTTATCCTGGAACCCACTGTCTAGGAATTCTATTGGATAGCTGGCTAATAGAAACTGCCCTCTTTAAGGGCAGGGACTATTGAATTTTTGTCTTTGTAGCCTCAGCTTCTGGTACATAGTAGGCATTTGTCCATTGAGCAATTAATTCATACTAAGTTTGAAAATGATTAAATGTTTTGAACTATTAATTAACATATTGCAATTAATAAGTGGGAACTTCAATGTCTAAACCTAAAAAATGTGACTAATAAGGGTACTCCAGGCACTGTTTTAGGCCGAAGGTGGGAGAATAGTGGATACTGGGGATTCAGGAGATTTTAACATCCCCCAGATCCCACCCAATAATAGGTCCCAGAATTCTGTCTCTGGAGCCCTAGGTCAGACTTCCTAAAACAACTCAAATTTCTTAGGTCAGGTGTGTTAATGACTCCAGTAGTTTGGGGTTTCCTCAAATAATGGCATTATTGATCACCTTACCTAAATCTTTGGAAAAGCCTAATCCTCCCAGTTGCAGCCTTAGGCAAGAAGCCAAGGCTTACTGTGTACATAAGCTGGCCATCAGAACTATAATATCTTTCCTCTGGGTATTAAAGAAATAAAAATGATAAAGTGAAAAGGAGGAGTACAGTGGGTAAACAGACTGTCCTTCTTCTTCCTAAACTGAGATTCAATTCCAATTTAGCCTTATCTCTCCAGAAAATCATTATCTGAAGACTTCTAAAAAGTAGAGAAAGCCCTGGTTTTCATGCCTCCTCCCCCAATCCACAAAACAAAGAACAATGGAAATTTGGCAGCCAGCTGGTTAATTTGATCCAATAATAACCCAAAGTGAAGCTAATTAAATTAACCTGGTGATTTCAAAATATCTTTTCTACTCTGTACTACATAATAATAATTCACCATAGCACTAGAATCAGAGACAGCCTTTGGCAATGCATAGAGAGCTGGGATCAGAGGCAAAAAGACCTTGTTTCAACTCTGGTCTGTAAAACTTCATAGTAACATGATCCTGGGCCACTCATGTAATCTCTATGAGCCTTCAGTAAGAACCTAGAATTTGTCTATTAAGACATAGTTGTGCAAGATGGCGGAGAGGAAGCAGCAAGCTGCCTGAGCTCTCCTTCTGTTCCCTCAAAACGAACATTAAATCAAGCCTCTGGACAGATTCTGAAACTACAGAACCTGCAAAGAGACAGAGAGACACAGTCCTCCAACCAGAGATAATTTAGAAGACTTCAGGAAAAGGTCGGTCTGACTCGGGCAAAAGGGAGGCCCAGCGCAGGGCAGCAACCCAGCGCCGAGGGGGTCGGGGCAAATCAGCAGGAGCTGCGGGCCACAGTCGAACAACTGAGGCTCCCGGAACCTGGTTCAAAAATCTGGTGGCCAAGAAGGACAGTGGAAAAACTTACCTGCACTGGCCGAGAGGGCCACGAACGGCGGGATCAGACGCCGGGGTCTGGCGCCTGGCTGGCCAAGCACAATCAGACAGGAAGTGCAGGACAGGGGATCTCCACACACCATAAAGGCCTCAGAGTAAAAGCCCGGTCACACAGCACCTATACACCTGCACAAGAAGCCCAAAACAGGGACCCTGGTGCCCCCAGAGCAGACCTCAACTTAAAGAATAAATAAATAAGCTGCAATAATGAGTAAGAAGCAAAAAAGAGCCCTCTCCATTGAGAGCTTCTGTATCAATAGGGAAGAAGCCAACACAAACTCAGATGAGGACAATAGCCTCAAATTGTCTACATCTGAAGCCTCACAAAGGAAGGTGAATTGGTCGCAAGAACAAAAAGCCTTCCTGGAAGAGCTCAAAAAGGATTTTAAAAATCAATTGCAAGAGGTAGAAGAAAAAATGGGGAGAGAAATGAAAGCAACACAAAAAAACTATGAAAAAAGAATCAGCAGCTTAGAAAAGGAAGCTGAAGAAAACAAAGCCTTAAAAAATTCATTTGGCCAAATGGAAAAAAAGCTGCATAATCTCACTGAAGAAAACAATACCTTAAAAAATTCACTTAGCCAAACGGAAAAAAAGGTACATAATCTCACTGAAGAAAACAATACCTTAAAAAATTCACTTAGCCAAATGGAAAAAAAGGTGCATAATCTCACTGAAGAAAATGCCTTAAAAATTAAAGTGGGACAGTTGGAAGAAAAGGAATCCATGAGACACCAAGAATCGGTCAAGCAGAATAAAAAAAATGAAAAAATAGAAGAAAATGTGAAATACCTCATTGGAAAGACAACTGATCTGGAAAACAGATCGAGGAGAGACAATTTGAGAATCATTGGACTGCCTGAAAGCCATGACCAGAAAAAGAATCTAGATACCATATTCCAGGAAATTATTAAGGAGAACTGCCCTGATATCATAGAATCAGAGGATAAAATCATCATTGAAAGAATCCATCGATCACCTCCTGAAAGAGACCCCAAAAGGAAAACTCCAAGGAATATTGTAGCCAAATTCCAGAATTATCAGGTGAAGGAGAAAATACTCCAAGCAGCCAGAAAGAAGCAATTTAAATATCATGGAGCCACAGTCAGGATTGCTCAGGACCTGGCAGCTTCAACATTAAAGGACCGCAAGGCTTGGAATATGATATTCCGGAAGGCAAAGGAGATTGGATTGCAGCCGAGAATCTATTACCCAGCAAAAATGTGCATTTTCTTTCAGGGGAAAAGATGGACATTTAATGACATTGGGGACTTTCAATCTTTCCTGGTGAAAAGACCAGAACTGAATAGAAAATTTGATCTCAACATACAAGACTCAAGAGAAGTTTAAAAAGGTAAACAGAGGGGGAAAAAAAAAAGTTACCCTATTAGGTTAAACTGTTTATATCCCTACACAGGAAGATAATACTCATAACTCTTAAGAACTGTAAATGTATTTGGGCAGAGAGAAGGACTTTATATAGAGGGTATAAATATAAATTGTCTTTGATGTGATGATACAAAAGAATTAAGGAGATAAAAAGGGAGTCTATGGGGAGGAGAGGAAAGGGGAGGTGGAATGGGATGAATTATATCATATGAAGAGGTGGAAAAAAACCTATTATAATAGAGGGAAAGAAAGGAGGGGGGAACATGGTTTCAACCCTATTCTCATTAGATTTGACTCAAAGAGGGAATAACATATACGTTCATTGGGATAAAGAAACTTAACTCACTCTTTAGGGAAACAAAAGGGGAAGGGAAAGGGGGGGACTGAGAAGGGAGGACAAAAGCAAGGGAGAAAAGGGTAAAGAAAAGAGAGGGAGGTGATAAAAAGGGAGGGCAGATTGGGGGAGGCAGGGGTAAGAAGTAAAACGTCGGTGAGGAGGAATAGGGTGAAAGAAGGGGGGAAAAGTACAAAGGGGGTAAATAGAATGGAGGGGAATAGACAGTCAGTAATAATAACTGTGAATGTGAATGGGATGAACTCTGCTATAAAACGGAAGCAAATTGCAGAGTGGATTAAAAACCAGAACCCTACAATATGCTGTTTACAAGAAACACATTTGAAGCAGAGAGATACACACAGAGTAAAGGTAAAAGGCTGGAGCAGAATATATTATGCCTCAGCTAAAGTAAAAAAGGCAGGGGTAGCAATCCTTATCTCAGACAAAGTGCAGGCAAAAATAGATCTCATTAAAAGAGATAAGGAAGGAAATTACATCTTACTTAAAGGTACTATAGATAATGAAGTAATATCAATATTGAATATGTATGCGCCAAGTGGTATAGCATCCAAGTTCTTAGAGGAGAAGTTAAATGAGTTACAAGAGGAATTAGATAGTAATACTATACTAGTGGGGGATCTGAATCTCCCCCTCTCAGAATTAGATAAATCTAGCCAAAAAATAAATAAGAAAGAAGTGAAAGAGGTGAATAGATTACTAGAAAAGTTAGACATGATAGATGTCTGGAGAAAATTGAATGGGGATAGAAAGGAATATACCTTTTTCTCAGCAGTACATGGCACATTTTCAAAAATTGACCATGTATTAGGGCACAAAAACATCATAGTCAAATGTAGAAAGGCAGAAATAGTAAATGCATCCTTCTCAGATCATGATGCAATAAAAATTACATGTAAGAAAGAGCCAGGGAAAAGTAGAATGAAAATCAATTGGAAACTAAATAATTTCATTCTAAAGAATGAACGGGCCAAACAAGAAATCATAGAAACAATCAATAACTTTATCCAAGAGAATGACAATAATGAGACAACATACCAAAATCTATGGGATGCAGCCAAAGCAGTGCTTAGGGGAAAATTTATAGCTCTAAATGCTTACATGAATAAAAAAGAGAAAGAGGAGATTAATGAATTGGGCATGCAACTTAAAAAGCTAGAAAAAGAACAAATTAGAAATCCCCAATTAGACACTAAATTAGAGATCCTGAAAATTAAAGGAGAAATCAATAAGATTGAAAGCAAAAAAAACTATAGAACTAATCAATAAAACTAAGAGCTGGTTTTATGAAAAAACCAATAAAATAGATAAAATACTGGTTAATTTGATTAAAAAAAAAGAAAGAAGAAAACCAAATTACCAGTATCAAAAATGAAAAGGGTGATGTTACCACCAATGAAGTGGAAATTAAAGCAATAATTAGGAAATATTTTGCCCAACTGTATGCCAATAAATTTGACAATCTAAATGAAATGGATGAATATTTACAAAAATACAAACTGCCCAGGTTAACTGAAGAGGAAATAAACTCCTTAAATAAACCCATATTAGAAAAAGAAATTGAACAAGCTATTAATGAACTCCCTAAGAAAAAATCCCCAGGGCCAGATGGGTTTACGGGTGAATTTTACCAAACATTTAAAGAACAATTAATTCCAATATTATACAAATTATTTGGAAAAATAGGTGAAGAAGGAGTTCTACCAAATTCGTTTTATGACACAAATATGGTGGTGATACCAAAACCAGGCAAAGCAAAAACAGAGAAAGAAAATTATAGACCAATCTCCCTAATGAATATTGATGCTAAAATCTTAAATAAGATATTAGCAAGGAGATTACAGCAAGTGATCACCAGGATAATACACTATGACCAGGTGGGATTTATACCAGGAATGCAGGGCTGGTTCAACATTAGGAAAACTATTAACATAATCAACCACATCAATAAGAAAACCAACCAAAATCATATGATTATCTCAATAGATGCAGAGAAAGCCTTTGACAAAGTACAGCACCCATTCCTAATAAAAACACTAGAGAGTTTAGGAATAGGGGGAGCTTTCCTTAGAATAATAAACAGTATCTACCTAAAGCCATCAGCAAGTATTATATGCAATGGAGATAAATTAGAGGCCTTCCCAATAAGATCAGGGGTGAAACAGGGATGTCCATTATCACCCCTATTATTTAATATTGTCCTAGAAATGTTAGCTTTAGCAATCAGAGAAGAGAAAGGAATTAAAGGAATTAGAATAGGCAAGGAGGAAACAAAACTATCACTCTTTGCAGATGATATGATGGTATACTTAAGGAATCCTCGAGAATCAAGTCAAAAATTACTTGAAACAATTAACAACTTTAGCAAAGTAGCAGGATATAAAATAAATCCACATAAATCATCAGCATTTCTATACATGACCAACAAAGTCCAGCAGTAAGAGATAGAAAGAGAAATTCCATTTAAAGTAACGGTAGGTAATATAAAATACTTGGGAGTCTACTTGCCAAGACAAACCCAGGAACTCTATGAACACAACTACCAAACACTCTTCACACAAATCAAATCAGATCTAAATAATTGGAAAGATATCAATTGCTCATGGATAGGCAGAGCTAATATAGTAAAAATGACAATACTGCCTAAATTAATTTACTTATTCAGTGCCATACCAATCAGGCTACCTAAAAATTATTTTATACAGCTAGAAAAAATAATAACAAAATTCATCTGGAAAAACAAAAAATCAAGAATATCCAGGGAAATAATGAAAAAAAATTCACAGGAAGGTGGGTTAGCGGTACCAAACCTGGAGCTTTACTATAAAGCGGCAGTCATCAAAACTATCTGGTACTGGCTAAAAAATAGAGTGGTAGATCAATGGAATAGGCTAGGCTCAGGAAATGCAGTAGTAAATGACACTAGTAATGTAGTGTTTGATAAACCCAAAGACTCCAGCTTATGGGATAGGAACTCAGTATTTGACAAAAACTGCTGGGAAAACTGGAAGATAGTATGGCAAAAATTAGGCTTAGACCAACATCTTACACCTTATACTAAAATAAGGTCAAAATGGATACATGATTTAGACATAAGAGGTGATACCATAGGTAAATTAGGAGAGAAAGGAATAGTGTACCTATCAGATCTTTGGAAAGGAGAACAGTTTTTGACCAAACATGAGATAGAGTATATTATAAAATGCAAAGTGGATGATTTTGATTATATTAAATTAAAAAATTTTTGTACAAACAGAAGCAATGCATCCAAAATTAGAAGGGAGGCAGAAAGCTGGGAAACAATTTTTGAGGCCAGTGCTTCTGATAAAGGCCTCATCTCTAAAATATATAGGGAATTAAATCAAATTTATAAGAATCCAAGTCATTCCCCAATTGAGAAATGGTCAAAGGATATGAACAGGCAGTTTTCTGATGAAGAAACCAAAGCTATCTATTCCCATATGAAAAAATGCTCTAAATCTCTAATGATTAGAGAGATGCAAATTAAAACGACTCTGAGGTACCACCTGACACCTATCAGATTGGCTAAAATGACAAAAAAGGAAGATAATAAATGTTGGAGAGGCTGTGGGAAAATTGGAACACTAATGCATTGTTGGTGGAGCTGTGAGCTGATCCAACCATTCTGGAGAGCAATTTGGAATTATGCCCAAAGGGCGATAAAGCTGTGCATACCCTTTGACCCAGCAATCCCACTTTTAGGTCTTTTTCCCAAAGAAATCATGGAAGGGGGAAAGGGACCCACATGTACAAAAATATTTATAGCTGCTCTTTACGTGGTAGCAAGGAATTGGAAGTTGAGGGGGTGCCCATCAATTGGGGAATGGCTGGACAAGTTGTGGTATATGAATACAATGGAATACTATTGTGCTGTAAGAAATGATGAGCAGGAGGAGTTCAGAGAAACCTGGAGGGTCTTACGTGAGCTGATGATGAGTGAGATGAGCAGAACCAGAAGAACATTGTACACAGTATCATCAACATTGAGTGTTGACCTACTGTGATGGACTATATTCTTCTCACCAATGCAATGGTACAGAAGAGTTCCAGGGAACTCATGATAGAAGAGGATCTCCAAATCCAAGAAAAAAAAAGAAAGAAAGAACTGTGGAGTATAGATGCTGATTGAACCATATTATTTCTTTTGTTTTGGGTGCTGTTGTTTTTTTTTTCTATTTTGAGGTTTTGCATCACTGCTCTGATTCTTTCTCTTGTAACAGGATTAATGCAGAAATAGGATTAATGTTATTATGTGTATATATATGTGTGTGTATATATATATCTATATGTATATGTATAGATATATATAGATATAACCTATATCAGATTACCTGCTGTCTAGGGGAGGGGGGAGGGAGGGGAGGGAGGGAGGGAGAAAAATCTGAAATTGTAAAGCATGTATAAACAAGAGTTGAGAACTATCTTTACATGTAACGGAAAAAATAAAATATCTCAAAAAAAAAAAAAAAGACATAGTTGTGATCTGCTGAGGTCTCACAGCAGGAGTTCCCCATTCTGACAAATCACTAATACTCCCCAAATTCACATCTAGCATTGTAAGGGTTACATGCAGCATCCCTATAAGATAGGTAGCTTAAGTACTATTTTCACCATTTTACAGATAGGGAAACTGAGTCTTAGGTTAAATGACTCCTCCATGATGTCACAGACTCATGTACTAAAGCTGGGATTTAAACCCAGGCCTCCTATCTCCAGCATTCTTTCTACTACACCACGATAACTTTCATTGCAATAATTAAAGTAATTCACATTTATATGGCACTTTATTCTTTTCAAAGCTATATCCAGACACAACAAGTCTGTGAGGTGGCCAACTGAAGCCAAGTCAATCTCATTCATGGAAAGCATTATGGTTCGGAGAGGCATTAATGAAAACCAGGGATTCTCAATGACTGTCATTCTTTCATGTTCTGATAAAATGAGAGGAAGGAAGAAAGGGAAAGAAGGTGGATGTGCTAGGTACTGTGTGAAGTGCTGGAAATACAAATACTAAGAATGAAACAATTCCTATTCATGAGGAGCTTGTGTTCTAATGGAAAAGAAAACTGAAACATATATAAATACATAGAACATATAAAGAGATAAACACAAATAAATACAAAGTAGTTAAATGCAAAGTAGTTTGGAAGCCAGGGAAGGAATTCCTAAGGGTTTCATGTAGAAGGTGGCCCTTAAACTATATCTTAAAGGAATAGAAGGAATCTAGGAGATGGCAGCAAGGAAAGAAAACATTCTAGGCATTGGGAAAGCCAGTGCAAAGGCACAAAGCAAAAGATTGACTCTCTCTCTCTCTCTCTCTCTCTCTCTCTCTCTCTCTCTCTCTCTCTCTCTCTCTCTCTCTCTCTCTCTCTCTCTCTCTCTCTGTCTCTCTGTCTCTCTCTCTCTGTCTCTCTGTCTCTCTGTCTCTCTCTCTCTCTCTCTCTCTCTCTCTCTCTCTCTCTCTCTCTCTCTCTCTCTGTCTCTCTCTGTCTCTCTCTCTCTGTCTCTCTGTCTCTCTCTCCATCTCCTTCTCTCTCCATCTCCTTCTCTCTCTCTGTCTCTCTGTCTGTCTCTCTCTATCTCTATCTCTATCTCCCTCTCTCCTTACCCTCCCCCTTCTCCTCTCTTCTCCTCTCTCTGTCTCTGTGTCTCTCCATCTCTCTCTACCTATCTCTCCCCTCTCTCTTCTCTCATTCTAACAAATCCTACCAGCTTCATGAGAAGGAAATATGCCCCCAGAAACTTTCCTTTAACTTTTCCTTAACTGATTTCCCCTTCCTCTACCCTTCCCTCTCCTGTGAAATGTTTTATTTCTTTATCCATAGCTGCTGCTGAATGCTAATTGGCTGTGCATTCTAATAAGGGTCTGAAAAGATATTGAAAACAATATCTGTACCCCCAGGAAGCTGAAGCTTTTATCAAAAAGCCATCCTCCTTACCTTGCTAATAAATAGTATTCTTTGCATTTTGGCCACTCAAGTTATTTGTACCCCAGTTATTAGATCTAACTGGTAGGTGAAATTCTCCCAGAGCTCTTCCGAAACCCAAAATGAGAAATTCTCAACAATACACTTTCAATATGTCTTTCATATGTACATATATATATATAATGTGTGTGTATATAAATATACATAAGTAGACATATAAGTATGAGTTTAGTGGGGCAAGAATGAATAAGAATAAAAGTGGACAACTCTAGGTTGCAGGTTATTATGATCTACCAGGATTTGGATGATGTCTTCTTGGTAGGTATGAATGCTCTTATTGACACTTCATTTGAAATTTTGAAAACATCGCCTTGATAGAGATGGGTAGCACCTTTGGTCTGTACTTGTTTACTCAATCCAACCTGGAGGTTAAACAATTGCGTTCTGAATGGTGTGATAGGTCATAGATTACAATGACTGCTGGAAAACATGCTAGGATTTGGACCATAAAAAAGGAACTGATGGATCTGTAAGAGGTGGAAACCCAGGGAAAAGGCTAAATAAAGACCAGAGACTGTAAAACAGAATTTGGGTCCTTGAGGATGGACAGTATACTTATCTTTGATAAGAGTGTTTTAGGAGAAAGACAGCTAGGCCACATAATGGATACAGCACCAGACCTGAAGTCAAGAAAACCTAAGTTCAAACTGAGCCTCAGACACTTACTAGCTGTATGATCCTGAGCAAGTCATTTAATCCTCTTTGCCTCTGTTTCCTCATATGTAAAATGAGCTGGAGAAGGAAATGGCAAAGCACACCAGTATCTTTGCCAAGAAAACCCCCAAATAGGGTGATGAAAAGTCAGACATAAGTGAACAACAACTTGTAGAGGAACAACAGAAAAGACAAGTGTTGATCATTTGTTTTTCCTTTTCATGTGGAAGCAAAAGTAAGTTTAAAAAAGAGAGAAATATAAAATGTTGGTGTTTGTTCATTCTTGAAGAAGACTAGGACATCTTAGATTTAAGTGAGGGAGGAGTGTGAAAGGTCAGAACCTTACTTTCTCCTCCAGAGCCATCTGGGTCCAGTGGCTAGATATACTTCAGGACAACTGGCCCTGGATATTTGAGGCAATTGGGGTTAAGTGACCTGCCCAAGGTCACACAGCCAGTAAATGTCTGAGGTGAGATTTGAACTCAGATCCTCCTAAATTCAGAGCCAGTGCTCTATCCACTGTGTCACCTACCTGCCCTGGGAACCTTTAAGTGAGTTAGATTGGAAATGTTTAAGAATTATTCAAAGAAGCTGTAGCTTCAAACTCTTTCAAAGAGAGTTAATGTCATATTTAGTTTAAAAATTCAGCCCAATTACAACAGGACCCAAAGTTATGATAACATTTTGAGTCATGAGGAAACTGATTCTCACATATTCACTAACAGCTTCTACTGGTTCTAGAAAGTCCTTGGTAAATAAAATGTTTGCATTTCTCCAAATTTCACACATTCATTTGCCAATTTTACTAATCCCACACACATATTGCAGATACTCTATAATCATTGGCTTCACTCACTTCCTGTAACATTTGTATAAACAGAAGCTAAATATACATATGTATGTAGACATATGTATCACACTTTATCACAATATTAGACATTCACATCTGTCTGCAGACCTCTCCAAATATTATACACTCATCACATCATCTATGGTACTGTATAACAGGTTTCTAATCAAGTTTCTAATTGTATCCCAATTTACTGTGGTGGAATCTAATTATCATAGAATCTTGGGTCTGTGAGACATCTGGAAGGTATAGTAAGAGCACTGTACTTAAAGTCAGGATGATCCGAGTTCAAATTCTGCCTCAAATACTCCCTACATCTGTGATCCTAAGCAAATCATTTTAACTTCTCTGAGCTTCTATAATAATAATAATAATAAATAGATGAGTGAGTATGTAAATAAATGAATGAATGAATGAACAAATAAATGGCAATAACATAATTTATATAGCACCTTCTATATTTCAGGAACTTTACAATTATTATTTTACTTGATCCTCACAACAATCCTGGTAGGTAGATACTATCATTATCCCCTTTTTATAGATGAGGAAACTGAAGCAAAGAGAGGATAAGTGACTTGCCCAGGATCACACAGCTAGTAATTATCTCAGACTGGATTTGAACTCAGGTCTCCCTGACTCCAGGCCTCCCATTCTATCCACTGCACAACCTAACTATTGGCTAAGGGAGCATATTGCTACTACCACCACCACCACTACTCCTACTCCTACTCCTATGCAATGAATAGCATTAGGAAGACAATCTGTTGTAAAAATAAAAGGAAATTATGTATAGTGTTTTGTAAACCTTAAAATAGTTTATAAGTATGGTTGTTATCTTCTCTATATCTCATATTTCAATTAAGAATAAGCACAAATCATCCCAGATTAATCTTTTCAACTATTTACAGAGAAATAAGGAAACCCATGTATTGTGTATATGTATATATATGAAAATTTTCATAGACAATTAGATATCTTAACCATAAATACATTACTAGAATTTGATATACCAGTGAACTCCTTTCTAATGTAAATGGAAGCCCTCTAGTTAATAGATTGGGTAAATTTATGTTTCTATTTATGAAATTTTCTTAAAATTAGGTTATAGTGGGGCAGCTAGGTGGTGCAATGGATAGAGCACCAGCCCTGAATTCAGGAGGACCTAAGTTCAAATATGGCCTCAGACACTTAACAATTACTGGCTGTGTGACCCTAGGCAAGTCACTTAACCTCAATTGCCTCACCAAAAAAAATGAGGATATAGTTATAGTATCCTCAACAATCATTAAGTTCTTCTGTTCAGAGCTACTGGAAACTGGTAAACATTATTTTGAGCAGGAAATCAGAAGTCATAAGTATTAATGAGGTCTGTCAACACAATTCCCTGAGTGATTGTAGAATAGTCATTTCGTACCCCCATGCTTCATAGGTTCCTCCATTATCACATAAGAATGGAGAGAAGAATGTTTGATCTACCCAGACAGACACAGTGAGTAGAGATAAGATGTAAAGCATTTGTAAACATTAAGACACTATATAAATGTTGGCTATTATCACTAATTACTATTATTATTAATGTATAGCACTAGAACAATAACTTGTAAGAAAACACACATAATTCAGAATATCATAATAATGATGCAGCTGACCAAACTAATGAAGTTGTTAATAATATAAAACAAACCATATGGTATTTTTTCAACTTCAAGGGGACACAACTAACAGCTTTACCATTAGGAAGAAATCTTATCAAAGAACTAAGGTTTCTATTCCTCTGCCAAGGAAAAATAATTTTAGAGGAGAGGTTTAAATTGAAACAGTCCTTAGAAATTAAAGAATCCAACCTCCTGATTTCAAAGATGAGAAAAGAGGCAAAGGGCAGTTGTCTTTATGGTCTCTTACAGCATCCCTCCAACCATGACCTTTTACCTCTCTGCTAGTTAAGTCTATAGGATTTAGGTATGCACACTTCATTGATTCCTAAGGTCCCTCATATCCTACTTTCTATGTAAATTGGATGAGTTATGAAAAACAATATACCAGCAAAACAGTAGAGCAGGGCTTCTTAATGTGGGATCTGTGGACTTCTAAATATTTTGATAAGTGTATTTTAATATAATTGCCTTCCTTCCTTTGATCCTTTGTATTTTATTTTATGTATTTGAAAATATTATTCTGAGAAAGGGTCCATAGACTTCATCAGATTGTGAAGAAGATCCATAATACACACACACACACACACACACACACACATGGCAAAGAGATCTCTGATGTATGGGCTTCCTATTTTCCATAGCCAGGTTTAATTTCTAAAATGCAACAGAGACAAATTCTATGTTAACTGGCTGACAGGGCAGTCTTTCCAGGGTGTATAGCTATTGTTGTTCCCACCCACCCCCACCCACCACCTCTGGAAAATTACAAAGGTAAAGTTCAGTATCTCTCCGGGCTGCCAAATAATTTCCCTGACTGTACTCTGAAGTATCCCCATGAAGAGGAGGCTTAAATGCTCAGGAATGCATCTTATTTTCCCCCAAGGACAATAGTCAAACCTTTGAAGTCCTGAGAAATACCTTAGAATGCTTAAAAATATTTCTCTGCCGCTGTCCTTGGTGCCTGGCTCCCTATCAGCCTATGATCTCCCAGCACTGCTGAGCTGCTGCTGCTTGAGCAAGGAAAGCAAAGTCACCCTGGACCTACCTACCCTTTGTCGGGAAAAGTGTTCAGTGTGTGTTTAAAATAGGTATTCTAAAGAAAAAACAGAAAAGTGAATGTATCCCTGTAAGAAAGCATTTTTTCACATTGGGGTCCCCTCAGGCATCACCCCCACAATAAAATATTTAATCCTAGGTGGATCTAAGTGAACCAATAAAATGTGTACTGGCCTGAATGTGGCTGCAATGTTGTAAATGTCTCAGTCCAGATATACAAGTCTGTTGCAGTCACACTGAGTGAGAAAGGGAAGTATTTGAGGTTTTGACTCTATGATTCATCTGCTTCCTGGGATATCACCTCTAAGAGACCTGAACAATTTGTACACTATCTTTTGGGTCTACCTATTTCTTATTTCTTTAATACAAAATCCCTAATTTAAGCTTTCCCCTACTTCTACAATCAGAAAAGGACCAACAGATCTTGTACCTCAGAGGAATGTAGCATCATTTTTTATATTTAAAAAATAATGCACATATAAATATAAAACCAGAGGAGCCTGTTTTTATTTACAATCTGCTTGAAAAGCTAGTTTCTATGGTAGTCAGAAATTCAAGGGGTTCCCTCCCCCAAAAGAAGCTATTGAATTTAAGAAGATTCATTCACCCTATTAGAAGTCTTTTTTTCTCTTCTTCTTTGGTGATATAGAAGTGATGAATCATGGTCAATTTATGCTGCTATACTTGTTTCACACTGTTCAATAAGATACATGGAAAGAGATTTTTTACTTTGGTCCCTAGAACTCTGCTTCTTGTGAGGGTTCTTGCCTATTGTATTTCAGACAACTATGGGAAAGAGAAGGGACAAAAGTTAAGTCTAAAAAGAAGAGGGTGGGTATGGGTGTGAGTGAGAGATCAGGAGGGTGGGAGGATTAGCTGAAATTTGCCATTAACTTTGGAAAGACAGCCTAAGAGTCCCAGACACCAGACCTGCTTTTAAAATCAATATCTGCATAATTGATCATTATTTTTGTAATCAAAGGAGGAAATATTTAATCTATTTCATTATGTGGGATTATAGTGGAGGAATAGAGGAAAAGGCAGGGGAAGGGAAAAATCATGGGGAAGTGTCATGAAACAGTGGAAAGAACACTGACTCTGGAGTCAGAGGACCCAGGTTCAAATCTTGACTCTAATGCTTATTATCTATGTGACTTGAGACAAGTCACTTAACCTGCCTGGGCCTCACTTTCTTCATCTATAAAACGAGGAGTTGGCCCAAATGGCCAGTAGTTTCCAGCTCTACATCACAAATACATAGAAGTCAAAGAGGATAAAAATACTTGATCATAAGCTTCCGGCCTTTAGGAGCTACAAGTTTCATTTCATCAGTCGCATTTAGTATTGTAAATAGTCATATCACAGAGTACCTACTGTGTGCGGAGAATTGTACTAGGGATTTTTAGGGAGAATGGCTGAAGACAAGGGTAGATAATAACAATTGGGGGAGGGATTTTGAACCTGTGATTCCGTTGTTTTAGTTCTAGAACATCCAGACAGGAAACTCCCTCTATCAATTCACATGAGCAACTGTACCGAAATTTAGAGAGTTGCCTAGATCATTAAAGATCACTAAATCACCAAATGACTTACCTAGAGTCATATAACCAATATTTGTCCGAGTCAGGACTTGAACCCAGGTCTTCCTGACTGATTCCTAATCTGTCCCTCTATCTATCTACTATGCCCCAATAACAAGAATAATAATTGTAACAGGAGAGGACTAGGATGCTTGTCATGGAACTGGGCATTCACCCTCATTCTCTCCTATAAGACATATGTCCTACCCTCTTGCTAAAGGGGGGAGGAGAACATGAGAGCAGAACATTAGCCCAGATCCTTAGGAAGTGCCTTAGTCCATGCCCTCCACTTATTAATTACTGACACTTATATAGAGCTTCAAAGTTTACAAAGCATTTGACCCTCCTAATAGCCCTGTACAGTAGGAGCTGTCCTTTTTTTCTCATTTCACCGATGAGGCAACTGATGGCAAAAGAAGTTAAGTGACCCACCCAGGGTCATATAACTGACAAGAAAGAACTAAATTCAAATCCTCTTTCACATATTTAATAGCTGTGTAACCTTGAGTAAGTCACAACCTCTTTAGGCAGCATTTTCCTCATCCATAAAATGAGGGAGCTGTACTGAATGGTCCTTATGATCCCTTGATCCCTTATAACTCTAAATCTTTGATTCTATGAATCTAAGTACTTGAAGCATAATTATTATAATAATGTGTGGTTATATAGGAGTCCAAGGCTTATAATATTCTATATAAATGGAAACCAGTGATAGTAGTAAAAGTATTATTTTCCCTATTTTTATAAATGTGGAAACTGAGGCTGAGAAAGATTGAAAAATTTGCCTCAGGTTACAAAATTAGTATCAGAAGTGAGATTTGAATCTAGCTGACCTGGCTCAAAGTGCAGTTCTCCATATCTATACCACATGACCTAGCTAAAGATGATAAAAGATAATCTCACAAGAAAAAGACAAAAGAACACTTAGACATGCAAACAGTTGGGGGGGGAGAAAGTAGCCCTTTCTAGGATCCCAAATCCTAAGAGAATATGATGTTATAAATTAAGAAAATGAGACTCTATAAATACATACTTAGCAGAATTTGTACTTGGTTTTTGGGAAAAAGAAAGTAAGGGAGGAAGGGAAGAAAAGGAAGAAAGGAAGAAAAGAAAATGGAAGGGAGGAAAGGAGGTAAGAAGGGATGGAGGGATGAAAGGAAGTAAGGAAAAATGATACTCAAAGACAAATAAGGAAATTTGAAGGAAGAGAAAGTTTAAAGGGGGAAGTAAGGAGCTTTATTTTGAGATACGTGAGTTTGAGATGGTTTGGATGCCTAAAAGGACTGCCAGTAGGTAACTGATGATGCATTACTAGAGATTAAGAGAGATGAGAGCTGTATATTCACATTTGAGAGTCATAGGATAATAGATCTAGAATTGAAAGAAACCTTACAGGTTATCTACTCTAACCTCCTCATTTTATAGATAAGGAAACTAATACACAAAGAAGTAAAGTGATGTGCCCAAGGACACAAGGGCAGAAGTGACAGAATCAGCATTTTAAACCAATTCCCACAACTCCAAAAGCAACACTCTGTACTACACTGTCTTATAGAATCATCTGCATATTCAGACCCTTGGGAGCTGATGAGCCTGCAATAGAATGCATGCAGAGAGAGAAAGGGGCCCATGACAGAGCCTTGGGGAACCCCCATGCTAGGAAGACATGTGTTGGATGATAATCAGCTAAGAGTCAGCATGACACAGTGGAAAGAGCACTACATTTGAAATCAGAGAACCTATCAAATCCTAGTTCTGATATTTACTATCATTGTGACCTTGGACAAGTCTCTTAAAGTTTCTCAAGCTTAATTCCCTGGTCCTGTAATTCTATAAGAGATTAAGAATGAGTATTCACATAGGCAGTAGAAGAACCAGGAGAGATCAGCATCAGAGAAATCAAGGTAGATGAGGTCGTCTAGGAAAAAATATAGCTATCTGCATCAAAAACTGCAGCAAGGACAAGGAGGAAAAAGACTGAGAAAGTCCTGTCAGAATTAAGAATTAAAAGATTATTTGTAAGCTTGGAAAGGGCAGTTTCAATTAAATAATGTTATCAAAAAGACATTGCATAGGACTATTAAGTGAATGGGCAGTGAAGAAGTAGAAGCAGCATTTGTAGCAGGAGAAGGCATCTGGGGGAGAGAGAGAGAGAGAGAGAGAGAGAGAGAGAGAGAGTATAATAGTGATTCAGGAGGACCTGAGTTCAAATCCAGCCTCAGACACTTGACACTTACTAGCTGTTTAATCGTGCACAAGTCATTTAACCCTCATTGCCCTGAAAAAAAAAAGAGATGGCAGGATCAATACTGGGTTTTCCAAGGATGGAATAAACCTAAGCATGTTTGTAGGTAGTAGAAAAAGAGCCAGTAAATAGGAGAGCATGAAGATAAGGGAGCGGGAATTATGAATGATGCAGTATCCTACAGAAAATGGGAAAGGATGAGAGAGAGTGTACAAATAAAGGAGTTGGCCTTGAGAAGGAAAATAGTCACCTTTTTGTCAGAGACATGAGCACAAAAAGAACAGTATTGGTGAAGATGTATAAAATAGAGGAGGAGAGAGTTCACAGGGCATGACCTCTTTTTGAAGTATAGGTAGACTCTGAGAACAACTGCTGAGAGAGAGAGAAATAGAATAATCATGAGAAGAGAAATGTAAGTCTAATAAATGCCAAGGAAAATGGGACAGAGAATCAATCACTGGAGAATAAAAGTTTGGGAGCAGGGTTGAGATTCAATAGCATGAATTTTTAGTGAATCAGTGGTGGGAATGATCAAGAATTAGGAATTGGCAGAGCATGAAATCAATTAATAATCATCGATTAAGCTTTTATTATATTCCAGGTGCTGTGCTAAGCACTGGGGAAACAAAGCTAAAGCAAAATAGTTCTTACTTTCAAGTAGCTTACATTTTAATGAGGAAGATGAGAGGGAGAGAGAGAGAGACAGAGACAGAGAGAGAGAGACAGAGAGACAGAGAGAGACAGAGAGAGAGAGAAACAGAGACAGAGAAGACAGGGGAGGAGAGAATAGAAATGAGAGGAGAGCAGACAAGAGGAGGTACACATGATATATAAAGGAGTAAGCATACAGATATATGTACATATATATGTATGTATGCATATACACATGCACATGTACTCACTCTGTGAGTGTGCTCTTTGATCAGCTGTGGAGGCATTCCAAAAAGATGAGCTACCAGAGTCTGAGGCATTGTCCTTTTCAGCTGCTTTCTCTTTGACTCCTTTTCTGACAGCATCCTGTGAGAGATGATACTATCAAGTGGAAAGACTTTGAGCCCTTTCCAGAAAGGCCAATATGTGTCCTCATGAATTGGGCTCAGACCTCTGCCTTTGTGTTGGTTCTTTTCCATCTTATGTGAAGGTATTGAAGACCTTGTGAGTTTCAGAACCTCAGGAGAGCGAGTCTCTGGGCAACCCATCATCTCAGTGAGCTCCCTACATGGAATGCTCTCTTTCAAGGCTCATTCTCCCAACTCACACCATCATAGGCAGGTTCCCCGGAAGGGTAGTTGACACTCCTCCCAAGGTTCTAGGAGCCATCCTTCTAAACTTTAGCTCACAAGTCCCATCCATACCAGTGTGTTTTCCCTTAATCAGCTAACAGACTTGATTCTTCAGCCAAGAGTATTTACTCAATGAAGTAACAAGGAGAGTGGTTACAAAGCATTTCATCCAAACATCAGGGGCATACTCTTCCACAAACATATTTAGAGTCCAGGATGTCAATGCAGACTCTTCATGTTCCTTTAATGTTCTTTCTCCACAGTCCTCAAGAAAATCTGCCATTCAGCTGGCTCTTCAGCAGGGCTGGCTCTTTGCAGAGCACAAGTGAATCTGACAGACTAGTTAGGCTACTTCTCCTACGGGAAAATGTCTCAGCTAAGAGAACCAATTGACTGCTGAACTTTGTGGAACCACAGGTTGCTTAGTGGCTGTGCGGGCTCCTTACTAGGCTCCCCTGGTACTGGCTGGCTTGGGCCCAACTACTGAAGAATCTCTGTAGGATAGGTCCATCTGAAGGTTGCACAGGTTTGCTATTCAGTGTGCAGCTGTGGTCTTTTTTCCACCTTCAGCTTCTGGGTAGGCTGAAGGGAAGAGAAAATTCTGTCATCTCTTTTCTCCCAGTCTTTAGAGTCCCTTTCCTGCATAATCCCCACCATGTTGCCTTAGGATGATTATCTTAGATTCAGTTATTTTCTCTTCCCATACCCCTTTCCCATTTATTGTTGTTGTTATCATCTTTGTTCAGTTGTGTCCAACTCTTCATTACCCCATTTAGGGTTTTCTTGGCAAAGATACTAAAATGGTTTGCCATTTCCTTCTCTTGCTATCCCAGATTTGAACTCAGATATTACTAACTCCACCTCCAGCACTCTATCCACTGAATCGCCTAGCTGAAAACTTCCCCTGGACAAATGAAAACAATTTTGAAGCAAGATCTGCTGTTGTTGTTTGTCCTTCATTCTCAAAGAGAATCATTACAGGTGCCATGACTTGTAGTGAATTGCATTTAAGTTAGGGAGGGCTGTGCAAAGTCACCAGTCTCACACTGTCCTCCAGAACCATCTAGGTTCAGTGGCAAGATATATATCAGGATAACTGGAGATAGCCCTGTATGTTTTTTAAAGTCAATTGGGGTTAAAACTTGCCCAGGGTCACACAGCTAGTAAGTGCCAAGTGTCTGAGGCTGGATTTGAATTCAAGTCCTTCCAGCTTCAGGGCCAGTGCTATATCCACTGTGCCACCTAGCTGCTATGGAGAGGTTAGAGCTTGATCAGACATGGAAGATACCAAGGTCATCCACTTTTGTCTTGCCAGTGGACTGTGTTGACTCTGGAAGAGAGAGTGTGGCTGATAATTTTGTACTTAGCTGTCATTTACATCCAAATCAAGCAGAGGACAAACAATAATAACAACACTCCTTTTCTAATATAATGTAGGTAAGTGGCTGGGGCCGAGGTGTAGATACTTGCTATGTGCATTCACAAGCTGATGGCCTTTTCTATTGCAATTAAGGTGTTCAGATCTCCCAGTCTTCCTGTGGTGGGAGATGTCTATTTTGTAAATGGGGGCTTTCCCCTTTACCTTCCAAGTCTGTCTTTTAGTCTCTTCAGGCCTTCAGGATAACATTGGTAGATCTATACTCTAATAGCTGAATAAAGGATGGATTGAAGTGGGGAGAGACTTGGTACAAGTAGGCCCACCAGAAGGCTACTGTAATAACCCAGGTAGGAAGTGATGATGGCCCTAACTGTTAGTGACTGAGTGGAGAGAAGGGGCTATATGAAAGGGATGTTGTAGAAAAAGGAATTACAAGATTTGTCAACTGATGGGATGTGTGGAGTGAGTAAAAAAGAGAAGAGTTAGGGATGCTACTGTTTGCAAACCCAAGTGACTGAAAGGCTGCTAGTCCCTTCAACAATAATAGTTCAGGGAAGTTGAAGGCTGGGGAGAAAAGATAATGAGTTCTGTTTTGGACATGCTGAGTTTGTGAAGGAAGAAGAAGATATTATTAGAGAGGAGAGTTCCTGGTCAAAATTATGGAAGAGACACAATTATAGGACATATTTCAAAAGTGATACTGTGATTTTTTTAACATTATCCCCTAATGGTCAATCCTCTGGTAATAAGCCTCTCCTAGTTTAACTAGGATGGTCCTTGGATAATAGACTTGGTCCATCATTATACTTGAAGCCTTTTCAGTCTAGCAGAATCTCTCATAATATGTGTTCCTTTTGGCATACAATACTGGGTCACCTCACCACAATTAAGCATCAGAATGGGAATTTAACAGAAGGCCTCTTCCAAAGCTACTTTTACTATTATCACCATCACTACTACTGTTTGCAATACCACCACCACCACTACTATCATCACCACACCACCATTACTGCCACCACTACCACTACCATCACCATCACTACTATTCCTAATAGTACTACTAAGAATAACAATAGCTAACATTCACAAGTTTGCACAACACTTTATATATATTATCTGCTTTCATTCTCATAACCTTGTGATATAGGACCAATTATCTCCATTTTAATAAAGATGAGGAAAACATAACAAAACAGTGATAAAAATAAATATAGTAACAGTGATAACAACAGAGTAAACTGTTGTTCAGTTTGCTAAAGGTATGGTCATTCAATATTTCAGACTTAGAAAGATAAATACAGTAAGTTGCTATAGATAGATAACTAACTTTAAAAGAATTGGAATACAAACATACTTCTGGATACAGTGTGATATAGAAAAAGCTATTGTTGCTTGTCCTTAAGCAGTGAACTAGGGAAACTCTAAACCCCTGGGTTCTAATCTCAGCTCTGCCACTCCGGACCTCAATTCTCTAAGTAGAGGGATGACCTTAGAGATTACTTCTCAAGTCTCTTCCCTCTCAAGTACTATGATCAATTAATTAATTGCAATTAATCAACAAGTATGTAGTAGGCTAGAGATAGAAAGAAAAGTAAAAGTAGCCCCTTCGCTCAAGGGGCTTATATTTTTTTTAAATAATAAACATTTTTATTTATAGTTTGGGGTTCCAATTTTTATCCCTCTTTCCCTCCCTCCCATCCCCCCTCCCTGAGGCAGCAAACAATCAGATATAGGTTACACATGTATGATTATGTAAAACATTACCACATTTGTCATTTTGTACAAGAAAACTTGATTAAAAGAAAAAAATGAAAGAAAGTGAAAAATAGCACGCTTCAGTCTATTCCATCAATATCAGTACTTTCTTTGGAGGTCGATAGTATGTTTCATCCATAGTCCTTTGGGGTTGTCTTAAATCATTGTATTGCTGAGAATAGTCAAGTAATTCACAGTTCTTCATCAAACAATATTGCTGTCTCTGTGCACAATGTTCTCTTGGTTCTGAAATGACAAGCAGGATAACTTCAGAGGGGCTTATATTTTAAGGGGGGGAAACATGTAAATGATTAGGAAGGTACAAGATAGAGACTGAATGGGTAGAAAGTAATCTTATTGGAAGACATTGGGCACACTAGGAAAGGCCTTTTACAGGAAGTGAGATTTGAACTGAGTGTCCAGCTTATGGAGTTATAAATTCCAGGCAAAAGGCTTATCCTGGAGATAACAGGGAGCCACTGCAGTTTATTAAATAGGGGAGGGAGTGACAGGGCCAGACCTACATTTTATGAAAATCACTTTGGCTATTATGTGGAGGATGGATTAGAATATGTATAGACCTGAGGCAGAAAAATCAATTAGAAAGCTATTTCAATGGTCCAGCCAATTCAACAAGCACTTTTAAGCACCCACTATATATCAGGAATACAAAGAAAAAAATTAAAGTCACTGCATAAAGAAAAAGATGGGGGGCAGGGCAACTAAGTGGCAAAGTGCATAAAGCACTGGCCCTGGAGTCAGGAGGACCTGAGTTCAAATCCAGCTTCAGGAATTCGACATTTACTAGCTGTGTGACCCTAGGAAAGTCACTTAACCCTCACTACCCCAGGGGGAAAAAAAAAGATGTAAAATGTCTGTCCTCAAGGAGCTTCTGTTCTATTGCAATATACAAACATGCATGTAGAATATTAAATACAAAATATATACCAAGTAATTTCTGAGGGAGGGGGTGAGCACCAGTAACTCAGGAGATCAAGATATGATTTCTATACAACAAAGCTCTTGAGCTGAGCTTTGAGGAAAGCTTGGGATTCTATGGGGCAAAGCTGAGCAGGGAGTACATTTCAGACATGGAGAAAAATTCTAAAAGAATATGAAGACAAAGAAAGATAGAAGGCAACTGGTATTATGTTTCTGAACTCTGGTATTTTCTTTGAACAGAACATCAGCTTCATGAATGTAAACTATGTCTTTGCTTAGAGACACAGATGGAAAGGAATGAGTAGTTGGCTCATAGCTTCCCTTAGGACTCCACGGGGACAATCATACAAAATAGGACATAGGACTCTTGGGTAATCCAAAGAAGGAACACCTGCAGATCAAAAAACCTCCAGAGAATTAGAAACTGTGGAGATGTTCAGATATAAAACGTGGTGGGATGAGTCTTAGGGAGCCATTAGGGAGAAGGCTGGCAGTCACAAACCTGTGAGCATAGAGAGGCCATGAGCACACTCTCTAGACCTGTTTCCTCAACTGTAAAATGAGAAAGTTAGACTATATGACCTCAAAGGTCCCTTCCAACACTCAATCTTGAATCATTCAGGGAGCTGTGATTGCAAGATTGCGCTACCAAAGTACAGTGAGAAAAAAACAGCCTTGTGACAATATCAGAATGTTTTATATGACAGTCTCCAGGATAATGCTCTCCAAAACAATTCAGTCCTGCCTAGGGTAGGCACACAGTAACTTGGGGGTTTGGGAAGAGACAGGACTCCTTTTTATCATCTCTCCTTCCTGACCAGTGAACCTAACTAGCTATTCCACAGAGAAATGGCTAAAATGAAATATCTATGAACCATCCCTCTATTTTTTATTATGCAAATCTCTTTATCATAGGTGCAAAAGTAGCAGCAGATTAACAGTAACCTACATAGATTGATGACTCTCCTGCCCCCTCCCACCCAGCTGTTGTTGGTGCCAAGAATTCCATGGGAAGATCCCTACTGAGAGCTGTAATTTACTAAGTTATGAACATATTATTGTGAATGTAACCTCTCCTCACCTCTGCCTCTTAAAATAACTAACTCTCTTCAAAACTTAGGTCCTACATGAGACCTTTCCTTATCCTCCATAAAGTCTCAGTAGCCTCCCCATATAGCTAAATGAAGACGCAAGACAGTTCAAAACATTTGACTAACTCTGGAAAAGGGTTTGAATATCAACCAGCCATCAACTTCCCAGAAGGCTTCTCTCTCCTCAATAGAATAAATCAGCACCAGTCCCCACATCCAGGCACCTCACCCCCTTCCCCCAGTGACTAATTCTGTTAGAATCAGATGAGGACCCTATAAAAATCACTAGTCTTTGAAAGTTTGGAAGTTTGGGGCCCCAGAAAGGTGCTACAAATTCCACCAAGTCTCAGCAGACCTAATCTATTTCCATAATATTCCTTGACTGCCCTTCATATTAAAAGTATATCCCTTAAGTAGTGCTGACTTGCTATACTGTTTTGTTATGTGCTCTGAGTTTCCTTGTACTGGACTATTGGTATTCCCAACCTTCCTAAGTCTGCATCAATACATCCTTCCCAATGCTAGCAACTCCTTCCCCATAGAATTAACTTGAATTTATTTTATATATTCTACAAGTTTATTTGTGTACCTTGAGGGCAGAGACTTTTTTTTTTGTCTCTTTCTCCCCAGTGCCTAATTAAGTACCTGACACAGAATGTGTCCTTAATAAATGCTTTCCTGAGTGACTGAATGAATTAATGTATCGGGTAATCTCCAAAATGACCAGGAGCTGAAAAGAATTCCCTCTGCAGAATGAGCTACAGCAGAGCTGCCCACACTGGGCCCACAGCCGCACTGGGGCCCATAACATCCCAAATGGAGTGGGAACCAGATTAAAATGTCATTAGGAAATATTTAACCAAATAAATTTAGTGAGTGCTGTCCTTTGCATAGAACCTAGGGGTATTCTGTGTCTCAGAGGTAGGCAGAATAGACATCTCTAGCCTCTTCTCTCTGCTCCCTTCTCCAAGAGAAGCTTTATTTACTGCCAGGAGGAGAAGCATGAAGTTGAGGCTACAAGATTCGCTACTCTGCACTCTCCAGAGAGAGAGAAAGAGGGAAGCAGACTAGAATTCTGTTTGCTCCCTTAAATATAATTAGTCTGGAGGATATGGTTTTCAGGTTCAATCTAGCTTCTAATATGGGGAGCCCAGGATCCCAGGCTTTATTTTCATTGTTTGATTGTTTCAGCCATGTCCAACTCTTCATTACCCCACTTGGAGTTTTCTTGGCAAAGATACTGGAGTGCTTTGCCATTTCCTCCTCTAGCTCATTTTACAGATGAGGAACTGAAGCAAATAGGCTTAAGTGCTTGCCTAGGTTCAGGCAGATGGTAAGTGGCTAAGGCCAAATTTGAACTCAGGTCTTCTAGGCCCAGTACTCTAGCCATTGTGCCTCCAAAGCTAAGGTTTACCTCCCCTTGCCACCAAATGGCAGTTCTAAAAATGAATATAAGTAACAGGTAGCAAAGAAATTCATTTATCAAACAATAGCAAAAAACAGAAATCAGAAAAAGAATACATAGGAGATTATATACCAAACAATACAGAATAAAGGTGCTCTCCTATTGGAAGAAAGGCAACTCAGAGAGAAAGAGAGTATGCTAGCTCTCACCCAAGATCTCATCTCTCCAACTCTCATTCATTCATCTTCACCAGTGAGGAGTCACATACCAATAGGCTTTGGGACTTGGGTTACATCAGTAAAAATACAACTGAACATAGATAATGTTAATATGTTGTTTTCCAAGTCAATATTCAGCCCCAGCGATCCTTATTCATGGTTTATTACCCCCTGCTTCTGTTTGAGTTTGAGGACACTGAGTTATATAGGACTAGCTATTTTAAAAGACATTAAAGAGGAAGCCTCCTATGAGGAGCTTTTCTTTATCAGGAGTTGTGCCTGCTCTCTCCAACCTCAGATTCTTCCACATTCATTTACCTGGTACTTTGTCCATATATTCTTGTGGTACTTATACCCCCACCCCCACTCCAGGAGAATGTATGTTCTTTAAGAACAGGATTTTTTTTTCCTTTGTGTCCCTAGTACCTAGTATAGTGGGTGCTTTATTAAGTGCTAATTGAATTGAAATTAAATGAATTTAATTAAAACAGGTTCAGTCAGAACACTGCCAGGGAGGACAGATTTAAGCAGGACACCAAAGTAAGAGAGGGAAGGGGTCAGGACACAAGGAAACAATCAGAAGCATATTTTATGAGCATTAATAACCACCAAGTGCTTTTGGCTTCAGAGAAGAGAAAGAAGTGATCAGGTAAGGAGAGAGGGTTACCAAAAGGAGACATTCGGGAAAGGCCCAAGAAACAAATTAACCATATTTAATATTTTAATGTTAAATAGCTCTATAAGGGCTCCATTTTCAATAGGGAGCAACACACTATTCAGCTGGGGGAAAAAGTATAATTTCTAGCCAGAAAGAAGAAACCACCTCCCTAATTTATTAATGTAATGAAAATGTATGTAGCATCTTCTCCCTCCTCATTTGTGGTTATTCCTTTTTCCTCTCTTGCGAGTTTCATCTCATCGAATTTCTCACTCAAATCCTAAGAAACTGGATGATGTATTTTAATATTGCTGCAGGCGAAGTTTGACCTTTAAATATTATTATTCAAATATTAATGACATAGCGAGAGTATGCCAACTGACAGGTGTAAAACAAGTCAGACCAAATAGAACACTAAATCTGCACCCTGCTTTGAAATTCCCATTAGAGATAATGAGATGTAGACATGGAACTACACACGCTGTCCAGAACAAGTTCCCCTAAATATTCAGATGGCATAAATTAACCATCAATTGTGCTCAAGGGGGAAAAAATCCTCCTCCTTAGTTCAACAATGTATTTTAATCATTTCTCCAGCTAAGCATGATGACTGCATGGAAGGTCCTGTTTATTTCCCTGACTTTGAGAAAAAATGTCATATCTCTTATGTGGACTAAGTTTGGACAGACAGGAATGGCAAGCCTGTCTCAAAAATGAGGACACCTTCAAGGATATCTTCATCTCTGTCTGTCTCTTGCATATGACTGGACTGTCAGTACCAGGTGCTGCCACTTATCAGTAAAGCTTCTGTACTGTACACTTGAATGCTTTGACTACATTTTGGAAACAGATATCTTAAGCTGGAATCAAGGACTTACCTAAGGCGGCCTCAGGGCCAACATTAGGCAAAATTATAAAGTAGGCAAAGTGCAGCTCCGTTTCTCTTATCAGTCCCTTTTAACCTCACTTTAATGACTCCCCAATATTCACATTCTGCCCCCCCTGGCTGGTCAGAATCACCCACTTCAGTGCCCTTCAACCTAAGACATCTACCCTATGAACCCCAGGTGATCTTAACACATCAACATTTGCCTCTCTTGGAAAGAACCTACATGTACAGAAATATTGATAGCAGCTCTTTTTGTGGTGGCAAAAAATTGGAAATCAAGGGGATACCCATCAATGGGGAATGGCTAAATAAGTTGTGACACTTGATTGTGATGGAGCACTATTGTACTATGGGAAATGATGAGGGGAGTGACAAGACCTACATGAACTGATGCAAACTGAATTGAGAACTGGGAGATCATTGTGCACAGTAATACAATGTAGTAATAATGATCAATGTGAAAAACTTGACTGCTCTGATCAATACAGTGATCCAAGATTATTCCAAAGGACTCATGATGGAAAAATGCTATCCAATTCCAGAGGGAGAACTGATGAACTCTGAGTACAAATTAAAGTATAATTTTCTCACTTTCTTGCTTTTTTTGAAATATGGCTAATATGAAATTGTGTTTTAACTGATTTTACATGTATAATTGATATCATATTGCTTGCCTTCACAGTAGGTGGGGATGGGGTTAGAGGGAGGGACAGAATTTGGAACTCAAAATATAAAAGGAGAAGGATGTTAAAAATAAATAATTTTAAAAGATCAATATAAAAAATTAATCTCTCTTATGTTTCATGCCTTCAGGTCCATCTTCTCTGCTAGGGAATATTTGGGAAAATATACACTCCTTGAGGACAGGAACTGCCTCATTTTTCTATTTTTATTCTCAGTGTTTAACACAGTGAATGGTACCCAGTAAGGGCTTGATATTTGCTTGCTGGTTGATTGATTATATTGATGTTAATGGGTTAATCAAATAAACTGATTTCTACCAATGTGTTAACTAATATTTTAATAGTCATAATAACTGACATTTAGATTGTGTTTGACATGAATTATCTCATGAGCCTCACAACCACCCTGAAAGAAAGGAGCTAGCAGGATCACAATCATCCTCATTTTCCATCCGAGAGAACTGAAGACAAGACAAGTTAAGCAACTTGCTGGTGGTCACTGAGCTAGGAAGGTCAGAGGCAAGATTAGACCTTGGATTCACTCTATGGTCCAGCCAAATTAGTCTTCCTGCTCTTCCTCACAAAGAGCACTCCCTCACCTGCATCCATGCTCCTGCACAGCACCCACTCAAGGGTTAAATTCCCCAATCCCCCACTCTCATGAACAGGACAGGTCCCCAGAGTATGTCTGAATTTCTTCTCTGGGATTTCTAGCAGTATCAGTCAAGAGCTTCCTTCTGCTACACTTCCCATTGATTATTAGCTAGAGTTCCTTCATTTTAGGGAAGAATATTTACTAAGCAGGTATATCAAGAAAATTTGTCACAAAATATCCCTCCAAATTAGGCATATACTCTCCCTTTGAACAAACCAGGTCCTTGGAGAAACATGGATTCAAACTTAGAAAGCTTATGTGGCCTAAAGGAAGTCAGCTCCTGGTTACTAGAAGTCCTCCTCTCTTTGTGAACTCCTCATGAGGTTCCCCTTATCTATCTTCCTTGTGGACTCTGAAGTCCTGAAGCTGTCCTCATTGTGTCAAGTTTGTCATTAATGTTTCTCTCTACTCCAGGATGGAGTCTCTTACTGGTCCTTTCAGTCTGATAACATAGTCAGTGTGACATTACCTGCATTGCTGCTACCTGATAGACACAGAGACACAAGGTTCTGCATCCTCACCTAAAGCTGAGAGCTACTAAAGCTTGGTTGTTTCACTGCTAAAGTGGTTAGTAAATGCTGAAATTCTTCTGCTGTTTAAAGTTCCCATACTTATTGTCAGCACAAATCAATCATATGAGTCTCTTCTTGACCCCAGTAAGGAGAGCTACACCTCTTAAGGGATGAACAGAAGAGAAAACATCCTGTTCACACATTGAAAACTTCAAACCCTTATACTGACTAGATTATATTAACTCAGGTGAGGATGAGGAGTCCCACCCCTTTTCCCTAGAGTGGTCTCCCTCCTTACCTTCAGGAAGCACTCCTCTTCTACATAACAGTGGAACAAATGCTGAATTTGGAGTCAGCGGACATGTTCAAATCCAGGTATATATGATTTACTACCTGTATGACCTTAGGGAAACCTCTGAAACTCTCTAGACCTCAATTTCCTCATCTGTCAATTGAAGAGATGGAACTAGATAATCTTTGAGGTACCTCCCTTCCAGCTACATATATCAGCCTAGATACCTAGGACTGAAGGATGCCCCCTTTCTAAGTCCCCTTACTTATTGAAGTTTATGATCTTAAACCTTCCCCAATACTAAAAGCCCCACGTGTCCAAGAGGTCCTCCTTTTAATCTTTTGTTTTTTTGGTGAGGCAATTGGGGTTAAGTGACTTGCCTAGGGTCACACAGCTAGTAAGTGTAAGTGACTGAAGCCGGATTTGAACTCAGGTCCTCCTGACTCCAGGGCCAGTGCTCTATCCACTGCTCCACCTAGCTGCCCCTCCTTTTAATCTTAACATAGAATCATCTTAGATCCTTATGATCCTTTCCAGCTCTAAGTTCTGTGATATAATTAGCTTTTGTGCTTAATATCACCAGACTTGTTGCTGATGAGAATATAGACTGTGGATATGTCTAAAGAGATGAATATATAACCAACAGACCCCTTCATTATTTTTCCAAGGAAAATGCTAAAACGTGTAATATCTTTCTTTGAGAATTACTACTTTTAAATTACACTAAGAATCTGGCTGACATCCACTAAATCTAAGAAATTCAGAATTAAAAGCATCTTGGCACCCTTCAGTCTGTCCTTTACACATATCATTATTACAGAACATATGTTGTTTAATCAAAAGAAAACATTACACTGAGTAATGTGTGCTAGCACTGTCAAATGTGTCCCAAAGAAGCTGGCAGAGTTAGTTATCTGGAAAAATATAAATACCCACAATGGACCAGATTTTTTTGGTCTTATCTCTGTATTCCTTGCATAGCAAGTTTGTCGTAAACAGCGAACAAACCTGGGAGCCCCCATCATTCACTATATTCCATGCTCCAAAACAATTTTGATTCAATGTAACAATTGCCTATTAAGCATCTATTTTGGGCAGGACACTATGCCACATATTAAAGGAGATGCAAAAAAATAATACAGTTCCTGTCTTTAAGTATCAAGTAATTTAGCAGGAAAATTAAAGCATATATATGGTCATACACAATTTCAAACAAATTAAAATGTAAGTACAAAGGAGAGGTACAAGCAAAGTACTGCAGAGATTAGAGAAAGGGAAGATCATTTCTAGGAGACAGGATGGAGAAAAGAAACAGATTTCCCCATAAGAGTCAAGTGGGATTTCTGTCTTGAATCAAAAATAAGAAGTAAAGAAACAAAATAAGAAATGAGGCTAAAATGCATAATTATGTTATACAGAGGGTACTTGGACACATGTTGTTACATTAGATCAGGAGCAGAAAAAGCAAAGCAGATTATAAAGTCATAGAATACTATAGCTGGAAAGGACCATGGAAATCTTCTAGTCCCATCTCCTCATTTGACAAATTAGCCAACTAAGACAGGTAGGGGGCACACTGGTTAGAGTTCTAGGCCTGGTGTCAAGAAGACAAATTTAAAACCAGCCTCAGACACATAATGGCTGTGTGATCTTAAATAAGTCATTTTAGGGCAGCTAGGTGATGCAGTGGATAGAGCACCAGCCCTGGAGTCAGGAGTACCTGAGTTCAAATCCGACCTCAGACACTTAACACTTACTAGCTGTGTGACCCTGGGCAAGTCACTTAACCCAAATTTCCTCACTAAAAAAAAAAAAAAGTCATTTTACTGCTATCTGCATAAGTTTTCTCATCTGTAAAATGAGATAATAACATCTTCCTCCCAGGGTTGTTATGAGGATAAAACTGAGACATTTGTAAAGTGCTTTACAACCACTAAAGTGTTATATAAATGCTAGTTATTATTAAATGACCATAGGACTTCCTACAAGATAATGAGGTAACCAAGCAATTAAACCCACCCACCCTCTACCACCTTGAAACAATAATTAATGCATCTACTACAATGGTAGCTAGGTGTCACAGTAGATAAAGTGCTAGACCTAGAATCAGGAAGACTCCTCTTCCTGAATTTAAACCAAGCTTCAGACACTTATTAGCTGTGTGACATTGGGCAAGTCACTTAACCCTTTTGGCCTCATTTTCCTCATTTGTAAAATGAGCTGGAGAAGGAAATGGCAAACCACTCTGGCATCTTTGCCAAGAAAACCCCAAATGGGGTCATAAAGAGTCATAGACAACAAGAACAACAACTACTACTACAATGCAACAATTATCAAACGGACTCCCAAAAGAGAGGTTGGTGGGTGAAACAGATTAAGTATACAGTATACAGAAGCAAATGAGCACAGTCATTCAGTGTTTGATAAACCCAAAGTTCTTAGGTATTGGTATAGCAACTCATTATTTGACCAAAACCTTTGGGGAAATTGGAAAGCAGTATAACATCTCACATCATATAGCAAAATAAGTTCCAAATGAATACAAGGTTAGACACAAAGGATGACATTCTAAACAAATTAAAAAAGAAGGATCGAATTACCTTTCAAATTTATGGATGGTGAAGAGTTCATAACTAAACAAAGGATGCAGGGGATCACAGAAGATAAAAAGGGCAATTTTGATTGTATAAAATCTAAAAAGTTTTGTACAAATGAGATAATACTAACATTAAAAGAGAAGCAGATAATTGAGTGGGGAAGGCAGGGAATCTCTCCACCAAGTTTCTGTGATAAGGGTCTCATTTCCAAGATAGATATGGAACTGACTCAATTTTATAAGGGTAAGAGCCACACTCCAATTTACAAGTGGTCAAAGGATATGAACTATACATTTTCATATGAAAAAAACCTATTATCATAGAAACTATATAAAATGTTCCAAATTACTAAAAATAAGAGGAATTAAAATTAAAGCAACTTGGAAATTCTGTCTCATCCATCAGATTTGCAAAGTTGACAAAAAACAAAAAACCTGTGATGCTAAAGGATTTGTAGGAAAATAGGCACATGAATGCACTCTTGGTAGAGCTATAAACTGGTTCTGTGACTCTAGTAAACACTTTGGAACTATACAAAAAAAGTTAAAATGTACATACTCTTTGACCCAGAAATACCATTCAACCTAAATCCTAAACAGATCAGAGTAAAAAGAAAAGGACCCATATGTATAAAAATATTTAAAGCAGCTCTTTTAGTAGTGGTCAGAACTGTAAATTAAAAGGGTACCCATAAGTTGTAGAATAACAACAAATTGTGGCGTATGAAAATAATGTATTGTGTTCTAAGAAATGCTTAAGGGGGCAACTAGATGTCGCAGTGGATAAAGTACAGGCCCTGGATTCAGGATGACCTGAATTCAAACCCAGCCTTAGACACTTTACACTGTGTAAATTTATTTTGATTTGGGGACCCTACCTTTGGGCTGAGATTAGAAAGCCCTAGGCCCTCAAGGTCTCTTCTGTGTGGGAGGTGCTGGTGCCCCTCCCCCTCTGCTTCAGCTGAGCCAAAAAGCCCTGTGGGCTATACAAGATGCCAGTTCAGACAGCTGGGGGGAGGGAGCACTAGCTCCCTCCACCCTGAGCGGATCTATCCGAGAGATCCTGGGCTCGTCCAGGCCAGTGCTGAGGCACATGATGCTCGAGCATCCCCCCAGCCCCAGCCGCAGCTCTGGCTTGCGGATTAGCTTGGTCTGTAGGGGCGCAGGAAGCCCCAAGATTTGAGTGGAGAGAAGAAAAGATATATATAGACCTGGGAGTTAGACAGAGGAAGGCTACAAGGATGCAGGAGAAGGCTAAAGAATTAGGCTGACAAGAGGACTGGAGGCCAGCTGACAAGATTAGAGGGGCGGCAAAGGCGGCAGAGGACAGAGCAGACAGACAGAACAGGAGGCAGTGGAGAGCACAGAAGCGGTCAGTACAGGGTACAGGTTGGAGAAAGTGAAGATTAAGAGGAGTTAGAAGAAAGTAGCTGAGCAGGGAAAGTGTAACATACCCTGAGGCAAGAGGAGGCTAAGGCCCTTGTATTAAAAAAGTTCCAGGCCCAGCAGGTGGGAAAGAGATGCACTGCAATGCAGTCAGGTTGTACATATTATTTCCCTGTATTCTTAATTTAAAATTGTATCTCATAAATAAACTCTGCTTTGCATATTTGGTTAAGAGGCTTCTTAATATTTTGCTTATCAATTTGGGAGTGGAGCAGTGTGGTGGAACTTTATAAATGGCCCATGCTAAGTTAATAGACAGTCAGATGGCCAAATAGTCAAAAGTCCCCAGATCAGTCCTCCAGTCAGATTAGCCCCCAAATTAGGCTAGTTATTCAAAATATTTTCTCATTTGAATGGCGACTGCGTCAGGACTTGTGACCCAATTATAATTTTTCTAAACTTATCATTTTCATATATTTATAATTTTTCATAAGTACAGTTATTATAATTTTCCAGGTTAGATATAGTTATTAATAATTTTTTTTACAACACTTACTAGTTGTGTGACTCTGGACAAATCACTTAACCCTCATTGCCCTGCCAAGAAAAAAAAAGAATGTAAAAATTTTTTGTTTAAAGAAATGTTTAAAAGGCAGGGGGTGGGGGTAGCTAGGTGGCACAGTGGATAAAGCACTAGCCCTAGATTCAGGAGGACCTGAGTTCAAACTTGGCCTCAGACACTTGATACTTACTAGCTGTGTGACCCTGGGAAAGTCACTTAATCCTCATTGCCCTGCAAAAAAAATGCTTAATGGGATGGTTTCAGAAAATGGATAGATAGATGGATGGATGCAGCATACAAATAGAAAATTAAAGTAGTCCCTGTGGTCAAGGAGCTCACATTCTAATTGGAGAGACAATATATGTGGAAGGTATCAGCTACAAATCAGATGGAAAGGTCTCATGATCCTTAGGTTGCAGCATCAAAGCAAATACCTCTTATTGGATATCAGTTTCACTGATAAAAATTCATTATTAGTGTCTAATGTTGAACTATTTGACAGTGCCACAGACTTTTTCTGAGTCTTCAGTAACTCTGAGTATAGATAGCACTTGCAAGAGCAGTTGCCAGATTGTCACTTTTCAGGATAATTACTATAGGCAATGAGCCAGAAACATTGATAATACCAAGTCTTTTGGGTTCAGGGTCCTATAAACTGTCTCCATCAAGGTCTGAGGAAAGATGATGGCCAAGGTTGTTGTATTGGTTTGTCTTGACTACACTATGTTCCCTGCCACATTATTTAGGCTGGCCTATGGGAGGCAGTTGTTGGGAATGGCCATCCCCTTCTCCATGGCAGTTGTTCCCCAAGATGATAACTTAAAGACCTGGTCCAGAACCAGGACCAGAGGTCTGAAGGGTGTTGCCACTTCTAGAACTACTTTACTCATCTGTCCATTGGTCACAATTAATCATGGTTATTGGGCTGAAAGCAGCTGAAGTGGTTTGTAGGGAGAGGCACTGCTACCATTCTCAACACTCTTGAGTTCAGGGTCCTAGACTATCCCTAGAAAAATCTGGAAAAACTTTTATTCAGAATGAAGTAAGCAGAACCAAGAAAATGATTTATCCAATGAAAACATTTGTCATTTGTAAAGACAAATAGTTTTGAAGGAATTATGAACTCTAATCAGCACAATGTAAGAATTAGTATTAGAAATATAAAATAACTCCTATTAAGAATGAAAATAGTAAATAATTAGGACAGCAAAATTGCAAAGTAAAAAAAAAAAAACAAAAGAAAAAAGAAAGAAAGTGGAAGAGGTCTATAAACCAAAGCAATAGATCTAGAGGAGAGAGCTCAATTTGAAAATCTGAGAAGTCAGTTTCCCAGAAAAAAAAAAAGGTTAAGATTTTTTTAAAATATTACACTCTGAACACCTTATTCTAGGAAAAATACAAGAAAATTGCCTAGAATTGTGGGAAATAGAGGGCAGAATAGAAAACAGTAGAATCCATGGAATACCAACAGAGAGGAACTCCGATTTTATTTGGCCAGAAATGTAATAAGCAAATTCTAAACCTCTCTGTTAAGGAAAGAAGATTGCAAGCAGTAAGGAGGAATCAATTTACAAGTTAGTAAGTACCAATTTGACTGTGTAAGACTATTCAGAAGGAGAAAAATGAAAAAAAAAAGTCAGGAGTAAGATATACTGAAACACAAGGAAAATCAGTCTGTATTATAAGGTTAACTATCCTAAGTATACTCACTTAGGAGAAAAGATAGTTTTTCAATAAAGTCAGAAATTTTATTTCCAAAGAGAAATATAAAATTGGGAAGAGTCTTGGACATACAAGTGACCAAGCAGATGGAACTTAAAATAATTTAGAATTGAACACAAAGTATAATTCAATGTTAATATGCTGTGAGGAGATAAGTTTTATGCTAATTTCAAAACATATTTAGTATAAAGGTCGTTTTTAAGGCTAGGAATTTGAGAGAAGAATACATTAAAAAGAGACCAGACAAAACCTGATCGTTTTGATAACTGAGAAAAACATGTTAGAGAGTAAAATTAAGATTTTTTTCTTTAAATTGGGCACCCTGATTGAAATATAATCAAACAAAAAATGCAGTAGCTAGACTTTTTTTCCTGGACTATATTTATATCTGGGTTTTGTAGGAGGAGAAAATAAAAAGAAAGTTTCTTTTTAAAAAATTATAAGGTTTGTCTTTGGTGTGTCCAAGAGACAAGATAGAGGAATCATTAATATTGGATTAATATGAAATAATATAAACTTGTTTGTATATTTGTTACAGGTGAGGGGTAGCTATGTGATAGTACAAAATGTAAAATCAAGCTATTAAGGCAAAATAAGATAAGTTGCTCTTTTAAAATAAATATATATACTTATGTGTAACAGGATATAATAGAGAGAAATCAAAATTTTGACAATTATAACTTTGAATGTTAATGGAATGAATTCATCAATGAAAGAAAAAGTTTCTTCTTATAAGAGACACATCTAAAGCATTGGGATTCATAGAAATTAAAAGTAAAACCTAGAATAAGATGCTTTATGTTTAAGCTTAATACAAAAAAAGCAGAAGTTGTAATCATTTTTCCAGACAAGACAATAGAAAATATATATAGTTTTCAGAAGGATGAGAAAACCATTTTATGATTAAAGACATCGTAGAGAATAAAATAGTTACTAAAGTTTAATAGTGCAATAAACATTTTAGGATAATACATATGTGTATAAATATATGTCTCTGCACATAAAAAACAAACATAACAAAAAATTATTAAATAAAAAGCTAAATGAATATTTAAATACTTAGGCAGTATGACACTAAATTTAAGCTATCTTAATATTCCTTTGACAGAAATAGTGATATAAAAGATATTGGAATAATTTATGACTGGGGAAAAGGTAAACTTGTCATTTAATAATAGCAATAAACTGTGGAGAGTTTGCATGAGTCATTGTTATCCACAAAATATCAAGATATCTAGAGGAACCACACACACACACACCAACCCCAGCATGTCACATGGAGGATTTAGAGGAGGACAGGGAGAAGAGTCAAGTAAAATAAGAGAGAACAGAAGATTCAAAACTATGAACAAATAGTTCTGGTGGGTTGGGGGAAATACAAACCATCTGCACTGGGCTTTTTTTAAGTGTTCAAAATCATTAATGATGAGAGAAATGTAAATTAAAGCAAGATATCTCACATTCCCCAAATTTTCAAAGTTGATAAAAAGTAGAAAATTCAATTTTGGTGCACAAATTCACTGGTAAAGCTATAAATTAGCCCCACTAATTTAAACTCTCAAGGAAATTATTGGCAAAAATATAATACCTACCTATGTGAAAATATGTTTAGCAATATGTTTGGGGTTTGTTGTTGTTGTTGTTGCGGGGTTTTTTGGTGAGGCAATTGGGGTTAAGTGACTTTCCGAGGGTCACACAGCTAGTAAGTGTTAAGTGTCTAAAGCCAGATTTGAACTCAGGTACTCCTGACTCCAGGGCTGGTGCTCTATCCACTGTGCTACCTAGCTGCCCCCAGCAATATGTTTTAATAGGGGAAA